>NW_025919006.1:0-42625 GCF_907164915.1 Impatiens glandulifera
TCTGGTTATGATCAAAGAGGTCGTGCCAGTGGCGGTGATCGTGGTGGTAGACCAAGTGGAAGCGGTCGTGGTGGTCGCAATCTTCCTCCTTTTCTAAATATGTTAACTGGTCAAGACATGAGCCCAACTGATCCTCGAGTAAAAAGGGAAGAACAATAATTTCTTTTCTCCTACTCTGTTTAAGTTTCTCAAACAATGTTTCTTTGATGATGTTTTGAATATTGGTTTTGGAAATTTGTGAAGTGTGCTGTAAATGAACAGGGGTTTGTTTATTTATATGATGAATGCATATTTTGGTACATATATGCAGGTTTTCAATTTCTTCATCAAAAAGAGGGAAATTGTTGGGTCAAATTATTTTGAATAAGTGTTGAAATAATTTAACCATTTGGATTTTGATGATGAAATGATTTATGCGCTTTGATGCAGGTGTATCGAAATCATATTTCATGAGACTTGGTTCTAATGAGGATCATTAGATCGATTTGGCATTAGATGCACGGAGTTAGAGGTGCAGTCTAACTAGAGAAATTAGACATGCATTCTAACTCAGCGGAGTTAGACGTGCAGTCTAATAGACTCCGTAATTAGACGTGTAGTCTAATTTATTTAGAATTAGACGTGTAGACTAATATGTGAGCAATTAGACGTGCAGTCTAATGTATACGTAATTAGACGTGCAGTCTAATATATTTCTGGAGTTAGACGTGCAGTCTAATAGACTCCGTAATTAGATGTGCAGACTAATTTATTCGGAATTAGACGTGCAGTCTAATATGTGAGCAATTAGACGTGCAGTCTAATGTATACGGAATTAGACGTGCAGTCTAACTCGTGGAGTTAGACGTGCAGTCTAATAGATATCGGAATTAGACGTGCAGTCTAATAGACTCCATAATTAGATGTGCAGTCTAATTTATTCGTATTAGAAGTGCAGTCTAATATGTGAGCAATTAGACGTGCAGTCTAATGTATACGGAATTAGACGTGCAGTCTAACCCGTGGAGTTAGACGTGCAGTCTAATATATTTCTGGAGTTATACGTGCAATCTAATAGACTCCGTAATTAGATGTGCAGTCTAATTTTTCGGAATTAGACGTGCAATCTAATATGTGAGCAATTAGACGTGCAGTCTAATGTATACGGAATTAGACGTGCAGTCTAACTCGTAGAGTTAGACGTACAGTCTAATAGATATCGGAATTAGACGTGCAGTCTAACTCGTGGAGTTAGCCGTGCAGTCTAATATATTTGGAATTAGACGTGTAGTCTAATTGGTGAAAGTTAGACGTAAGTCTAACTCCTTCAGACAAGTCTGAAGTAGAACTGGAATTAGACGTGCAGTCTAACTCAGTGGAGTTAGACGTGCAGTCTAATGGTTTGTAACAATTAGACGTGTATTCTAATTGGTGAAATTTATACGTAAGTCTAACTTCTTCAGACAAGTCTGAAGTAGAACTGGAATTAGACGTGCAGTCTAACTCACTAGAGTTAGACGTGCAGTCTAATGGTTTGTAACAATTAGACGTGTAGTCTAATTGGTGAAAGTTAGACGTAAGTCTAACTCCTTCAGACAAGTCTGAAGTAGAACCAGAATTAGACGTGCAGTCTAACTCAGTAGAGTTAGACGTGCAGTCTAATGGTTTATAACAATTAGACGTGTAGTCTAATTGGTGAAAGTTAGACGTAAGTCTAACTCCTTTAGACAAGTCTGAAGTAGAACCGGAATTAGACGTGCAATCTAACTCAGTGGAGTTAGACGTGCATTCTAATAGTTTTTAACAATTAGACGTGTAGTCTAATTGGTGAAATTAGATGTAAGTCTAACTCCTTCAGATTAGTCTGAAGTGATTGTAATTAGACGTATGTCTAATCCCATTAGACCAGGAGGTCTAAAGGATTTTGCTCTTAGACGGCTAAGCTTAAGCAGTATGCTTGAAGCTAGCACCCGCCTACCCACGTGCTATAGCTGTACTCTACTCCTGCTCCACTTTCTAGTGAAGATTAGTACGATAGCTATATGCAACCAACCAACGAATGCCACGTTGGAGAATTTTCCTCATATTACTTGTTTTGCAAGTACATCTCTGATGGAATATTCGGCGCACTACCAGTTATTGTACGGCCACGATCCTTGTGCTCAGAACCTTATGTGTACAATGGAGGCTTTCCAATGGAAGAGTGTCACTTATCATTCTAAATATTCGACCGTTAGTCTCTGCCCAGTATTTATCAAATCCTAAGGACAACGGACGAACTGTCGGATTATACAGCCAATTTACAATCTTTCGATTATCTTGCTTACTGATATTTTCAGAGAGATAAATCAAGGCATTGAATAGTCATACTGTGAAGCTGCTTTCCTGAAGGCTTAATATTATATACATGAGTTACATAATAATTATTTTGTTTTTCTCAATCATATAGAGTTTTTATAAAAAATAATATATATATATATATATATATTTATATATATATATATATATATTCATTTACCACTAATAATATCTTAGATATGAAAAACCTATTTAGACTATTTATTTTTAAATTTCAAATTTTAATTAATAACTATATTTTATTTAAATATGTTTAAATATTCAACCTTAAAATACTTTAATTTTAGTTAAAATTTAAATATAAATTATAAATAAAAAATATATATGTATATTCAGACAAAATAAAAAAATATATAAATAACTAAGAGTAAAGTAAAAAATAATAAATTATATTGGGGTTATAAGAGAGAGGTAGTACTATACCGCATCGTTCTTCTCTCATATATATTCATCATGACGAAACATATTTACACATACAGGGATCACCATTAACAAGTTTCTTCCAAATATATATATACATATCCGTCCCTGTTAAGATATGAGATTCAATAAAATCAACATTAAGTTAAATTCTAGTTTATTCTATCATTTTGGTTCCTCATGTCACTCGAGATTTGAGAGGAAGGTAAATTATGAGGCGAAAAACTATCAAGTCGAATAAATGATCTAAGATGTCGATCGTTTTTAAACGTTACAACTTTTATAGGGACTCTATTGAGGATAGTCATTGAGGCTTAACTCTAAATAAACTCTTGGTCATTTTAAAATAATATTTTACACTGCAAAAAAAATCTTAAACACAAAAAAAAAATTAAGAGAGAAAAAAGGTTACATCACCCACCTTCGTCTTTCTATGTGCATTGGTTCTCATCTTGGCCTCATCGCCCTTTGTTTTGAGCTAATACACGATGTGCGTTGTGCAACGTTATTTTTATACATGTAGTATTATGTGCAAAGATTAGCCAATGAGGAATGACGACCTGTTTCAAATGCTGAAGTGATGTTTTGTGAGTTTGACCTAGGTTTCGAGATTAATCCCCTCTTCCAAGCGTATTTTCCTTTAGAGGAATTGCTAAAGCAGGGGTGAAATTCGCGGGGTGAAATTCGAAGTTGAGGGTACGCTCTCTTACATCATAGACTTCACTTGAGATGTTCGAGAGCTAACATTCTCTTATGATTTAATTAGACGTAAAAACCTAGATCATTATTGTTCATCTATCGCCTCAACGGAGGTTTGTTTATGTGTCTAATATATATATAGATATGTGTATGCATTATAGTCTAGGTGGACATTTACGTGTACATTCGGATTTAAAAAACGATCATGGTTTCCTTGTCTTTGTGTTTGTTTTGTAGGGATGAATATGTTAGAATATGGAGAGTTAGTTATTTGGATTACACACTACAACTAATGTCCTCTCAACTTCGGGATTTTCGGACTAGATAACTCTCTTGTTTATAGTCGTTGAGGTCAATGAGAGGCTCATGAGCCATATGTACAAGAGGTGGAACTCTAAGACGAGAGCCTTTCATGCTAGAGAAAGGTCGATATGTCCCACTTTGGAGGAGTTTCGAGCAATCCACATGATATGGAGTAATAACCTCTTACACCTTGAATCACTATCTGAGAAATTGTTAGATAAAATCAGACCGGTTCAAATAAACCTAACTTAAATAAATCTTCCATGCATGAACAAGGAACCGGACCGGACAAACAAAAGAACCGGCTACGAAAACTAACCGGTCAAGCTAGTAAACCGACCAAGAATACCTGGAACTTGACCGCACAAAGAAAGGATCGGCCAAAACCGGAAATATCAAACAGCCGATCAGCCACAAGGCAAAGGAATAACCGGAAGAAGTCCGGTTACATCACTCGTACCGGAAGCAATCCGGTTAAGTCAAATGACCGACCTGTACAAGAAGACAATTCGGGTATCTGTTGAGAATGATACCAAAGGAACAGACTGAACACTTCCATATCCATACAAGTCTGAGGAAAGTCTGCAGGCTGCAGAAGACAGTCCTACCGGATCTTTCCACTTCGGGATAAGTCAGAAAGGAGATCTTCCAAATACAGACAACTGTCCAACAGACAGTGTCTACATTGAGTAAAAGACAAACCCAGCAGGTTTGTCTTACAAACTGGAAGAATAGACCGTCAGGTCTGAGACATAATGTCAAGTCTGAGCTTGACCATCAGGTCTGAGGAAACGACCGCAGGTCTGAATCTCTGAAACACTGAATCACTGCACCTCTGTTCAGCCAATCAGATTCAAGGCAGTGAAATATGACCGTTGGCATATTTCACCTATAAAAAGGGGCAGTTGAAGAAGAGTAAATGCGGGACAAGAAAGATACAGTGAAGCAAGTGAGAAATTCTAAGAGCATTTACTCCAAGTAATAAGATTGTGATATTCTAGAAAGCCTAAGTGCTAAAGTAAAAGTGTGTGTTCTACAATTTCGGTGTAAATTGTAAGAGTATTATCGAGCAGGAAATAAGTCTCGATCGGATAGTAATTGTATTCCTTAGTGAATATCCTTCTCGCGGTTTCGAGAGGAAGGGGTGACGTAGGAGTTTTATCTCCGAACATCCATAAAATCTGTCTTGTTATTTACTGTCTGCCGGTTTCATTATCTAACCGATTCATACCGACATAACCGACTTAATTCTATCCAAGCCGAATTTCCAAATTACCAAAGCCGACCCATCAAATCTCAAAACTCCATCATATAAAACTGATTCTGCCTATCATACAAGTGTGCCGCTTCAACCTGAAAGCAAACCTCTTCCGCGCTTGAACCTAGTTCAAGGGTTTGTGACAGGTTGTGAAGTATTGAAACTCCGGTGTTAATCTCTAACCGGATTAACCACCACGTTACGAGTAAGAACTGCTAACCGGTCCAACCCCCGGTCCTCTAGCGGCTACCTAGATCCTAACAATTGGTATCAGAGCAGTTAGTTTCAATACTCAAGCAAGCATGTTTCAGGATAGGCCTCCAATGCTAGAAGGTGATGACTTTGCCAACTGGAAGGCACGCATGCACCTGCACTTAATCACCCTGGATGATGAAATGGAGTCCATTCTAACCGAAGGACCGATACTTATTGATAAGGATAGAAAGGAATGGACGGCTGAAGATAGAAGGAGAAACAATCTGGACAACCATGCAAGAAACCGGATCTCCAACAGCGTGGACAGAAACACATACTGCAAGATCAGAGATTGCAAAACTGCGAAGGAGACATGGAACACGGTTATCCAGATCTTTGAAGGAAATGAAAGAACAAAAGAAAACAAGATAATGGTGGCCACACAGAAGTTTGAGAGCATCAAGATGAAACCGGGAGAAACTATGAAGGAATACAGTGACCGGTTCACTGGTGTGTTAGATGAGCTAGCAACACTTGGAAAGAGGTATGACAATAAAGAGGTCATTATGAAAGCTTTGAGATCTCTTCCAAGTGCTTGGGACATAAAAACAATGGTAATGAGGGAATCAAAGAGCCTACGTAAGATGAAACTATACGATGTATTCGAAGATCTTAAAGCATACGAGTTCGAGATGAGATCTAGGACTGAAGAAGAAGTTTCGGCCTCGACATCAACCAGAGCACTAATTACATCTACGGAACCGGTTGCACTTGTACCTGCACATGCACCGGCCCCTGCACCTGTACCGATCAGAACAGCCGAACAGTTTACTGAGGATGCCATGGCTATGCTCGCACAGAAGTTTGGAAGGTTCATGAAAAGGAGCCAACCAACAAACTACAACTACGGCGACAAATCCAATGTAAGATGTTATAATTGTAATTGTTTGGGTCACTTTAAGTGGGAATGCAGGAAACCAAGGAGGGATACCCGGAAACCGGATAACCAGGATAACCGGAACAATTATCAACAAACCGGTGAAGGAAGTGAAGTACTGAAAGCACTAATAGTCGACGATGGAGGAAGTCTGTGGGCCCGCAGCGATAGTGATGATGAACTCACCTGCCTCATGGCAAATGAGGAACAGGTATTTGACTTTCCTTGCGACGAATTTACTAAGATGAACTATACGATGCATTGAATGACATGGTAGAAGAATATAGGAACTTACTAGCCATGCTACCTAAGCACCTCAACATTAGAACCGATCCCATAGTACCCATTCCGACAGAACCAGAGGTACTCACTATAACCGAACCGGAGGTCGTACAACCTGATGATATACATACTTTAGAGACCGAATTAGACCCTAAGACCAAACAATCCAGTGAACCGACTAGAGAATTAACCGAAGAAGAAAATGCCCGACTTCAATATAAGATGGCCGCCTATAAGAGATCTAGTGATATAGTAAAGAACATGAATAGACACTACAGACATCCTCGTTGCAAGTTTGGCCTAGGATACATAGAGAATAGCTCCAAAGACCGAAAACTCATAGAGAAAGCAAGGCTTACAAGAGGAAACCTTCCCTTTATAAAATTTCTTAAAAGCTCCTGGTCCGCTGAAGAAGAGGAGACCGCATACTATAGGGAAGAAAAGCTAAAATACGACTATGTTGGTCCAACCGAATCTGAGAAATGGCTTGACCCCGTGAAAAGAAAAGCCGAAATCCTCAAACATATGAAAGCCTTTCCTGAACCGCATAGGTCAAACCAAAGATCACCAAACCGAAGACCATCACCATTTAAGACCTTTGTAGGAAAACCGAGATACACAAGACCGAGTGCCAAAAGGACAGTTAAAGCCCTAGCAAAGAAAACCGTCCGGTTTATCAAGGTTTGGATACCTAAGGGACTAATCGCATGTGGACCCAAGTAAATGTGGGTACCAAATAGTTGTAAATATGTACATTTTGCAGGATCTAAAGAAGCGACTAGGAAACTCTGAATGGTTCTTGGACAGTGGCTGCTCCAGGCACATGACCGGAAACAGCAATATGCTAACCGACATCAGAGCAGTAACCGGTGCTTTAATCACTTTTGGTGACAACTCAAAAGGTAAAACTGTGGGCAAGGGTAAGATTGTCCATGGTAACCTAACTATTGATAATGTACTTCTAGTGGAAAACCTACGCTTTAACCTACTTAGCATTAGTCATATGTGTGATGTTGGGTATACTGTAGAATTTCTCAAACATGCATGCTTAGTTAAGAATTCTCAAGGTATTGTACTGCTAACCGGAAATAGGATAGGTAATATCTACAAGGTAGACTGGAAAACTAAAGTAGAATATCCTATATGCATGATAGCTAAGACTGATCAAACCTGGCTGTGGCATAAGAGACTAAACCACCTAAACATGAAAACTTTAAACTACATTCGCGGTAAAAGCTAGTTGAAGGTATTCCTGATATAGTATTTAACCAGGATAAGGTTTGCTCAGCATGTCAAATGGGTAAACAGACTAGGTCATCCTTTAAGAGTAAAGGAAATATACAATCTAGCCGGTGTTTAGACCTTCTTCATATGGATTTATTCGGACCGATTCAGGTCATTAGCCTAGGAGGTATGCTTTACACCATGGTAGTTATTGATGACTATTCTAGATTTACATGGGTAATATTTCTACCATCTAAACGCGAAACTGTATCAAACCTGATTACACTTCTTAAGCGCCTGCAAAATGAAAAATCAACTCGCATTAATAGCATTCGAAGTGATCGAGGTACCAAATTTACCAATAGTACATTAACTGCATATCTTGATGAATCCGGCATTAGACACGAGTTGTTGAGTGCTAGGACTCCTCAACAAAATGGCCTGGCCGAGAGAAGAAACTGGACTCTCAAGGAAGCCGCACGGTCCATGATAGCCGATTCCGGCATTGCTCAGAAATTTTGGGCAGAGGCTATCAACACTGCATGTTATACACAAAATCGGTCCTTAATAAAAACATTTCACAACAAAACACCGTATGAGGTTTATTTTAACAGGGTTCCCAAACTTAAGTACCTCAGGATTTTCGGTTGTAAGTGTTATATACATATAAATGGTAAGACCCAACTCACTGCTTTTGATGCAAAAACCGATACCGGGATCATGCTAGGATACTCAGCAGTAAGTAAAGCATATAGAGTATATAATAATAGAACTGCAACCATGGAGGAAACAATTCACGTTGTTTTCGATGAATCGGTTGAAAGCAATACTGCTTCATGCTTTGATCTACACAACAGATTGGAAAATAACAATATTCATTCTGATAGTGAAGATGAGACTCCGGTCTTCAGGCGGTTTGTCCATGACCAAATGGGTAACATTGAAACCCAGCCGGATCAAGCTGTTCCACAACGGGAAGCTGACACTTCGGTCCAATCCGAGGAAGTCGGTCGGTCTGACAATCATGTTCAGCCTACCGACATGTCTAGCCTTGATCAAATAAACGGTAATTTGGTAGACACTCCTGAACTGAACCTCAGAAGAAACAGTAAACATCCTCCTGAGCAAATTATAGGTGACCCTTCAGAACCTGTTCGAACTAGGGGTCAACTTCTGGAAGGATACTTTAATTCCGCTTTCATATCCCAGATTGAACCGAAAAGAATAGATGAAGCATTGTCAGATCCGGATTGGATCTTGGGAATGCAAGAAGAGCTAAACCAGTTCGAGAGTAGTAAAGTCTGGTACCTAGTTCCCAGACCGAAAGATCAATCGGTCATAGGAACAAGATGGGTATTTAGAAACAAACTCAATGAGGACGGTTTGGTCACGAGGAACAAAGCCAGATTAGTGGCTCAAGGTTACAAACAGGAAGAAGGCATTGATTTTGAAAAATCATTTGCCCCTGTAGCTAGGATAGAAGCCATTAGGATTTTTCTAGCTTTTGCTGCTTTCAAAAACTTTAAGGTTTTTCAAATGGATGTTAAAAGTGCATTTCTGAACGGTGATCTACGTGAAGAAGTGTATGTTGAACAACCACCCGGTTTCAAAAACGCTGCATTTCCAAACCATGTATACCGGCTAAATAAAGCTTTATACGGTCTAAAGCAAGCACCTAGAGCCTGGTACGATACACTAACCGCATTTTTATTACAACATGATTTCACCATCGGTTCGGTGGATAAAACACTGTTTAAATTTGAAAAGAAGGAACATATCCTACTTGTTCAAATCTATGTAGATGATATTATTTTCGGTTCCACCGATCCTAAGCTATGTGATAAATTCTCAAAAATGATGACTGACAAGTTTGAGATGAGTATGATGGGAGAATTGAGCTTCTTCCTAGGTATTCAGGTTAAGCAACTCAAAGAAGAAACATTCATTAGCCAACCTAAATACACCAAGGAGCTTCTAAAGAAGTTTGGAATGGATACATGCTCCTCGGCGGCTACTCCAATGAGCTCATCGATTAAGTTGGACAGAGATGATGAGGGCCAATCGGTAGATCAGATCGCATACCGGGGCATGATCGGCTCTCTTTTATACCTGACTGCGAGTAGACCGGACATTCTGTTTATTGTCGGTGTGTGTGGGAGATTTCAAGCAAATCCAAAGCAATCCCATTACACAGCCGCAAAAAGGATACTGAAGTATTTGAAGGGCACACCTGACGTCGGTCTGTGGTATCCAAAGGATTCGTCCTTTAACCTAACGAGCTATTCGGATGCAAACTATGCAGGGTGTAAGATTGACAGGAAAAGCACGAGCGGTACGTGCCAATTTCTAGGTGACCGACTGGTGTCATGGCACAGCAAGAAACAGACATCGGTGGCCACATCAACCGCGGAGGCTGAATACTTGGCGGCCGGAAGTTGCTGTTCACAACTCCTCTGGATTCAACAACAGCTGAAGGACTTCGGTGTCATAGCCGAAGAGTCCCCGATTTTCTGTGACAACACAAGTGCCATTGCAATCACCTACAACCCGGTTCTCCACTCCAGAACCAAGCATATCGACATAAGGCATCACTTCATTCGGGAGCATGTCACGTTGAAGCATATCCGGCTGGAATACGTATCGACCGATCAACAAGTAGCCGATATCTTCACGAAGCCTCTACAGGAAGCTAAGTTCTCTCAATTTAGACTCACTCTCGGCTTAACCGATATTAGCCAAATCCTTCCAAAGGATGCTTAAAGGGAAACCGGTTCAGACAGACAAAACCGGTAGTTCCTCCTAAACTGTTGAACTTCGAATCTTCAGGGTGTCTGTGGAAGAACCGCCCAGTTTATCAGATAGAGTAAACCGACCGGTTACTTGGTGCATGCACCAAATAACCGCATCGGGATGAACAACTGATAACCGACCGGTTTGGAAGCAGGTTACTCTAGATTATTTGAACTTCAAACAGAAGTGGAATAATTACCTATGTTTAAGGATATCTGTCCTGAAGCATTGCCCTTTTAGAGTAAACCGGTCGCGCCTAAAAAGACGTGAAGATCTTTTGATATCTTTAACCGTCCAGGCCTATGACCAACATCCTAGACTGCAAACTTGCCTATTTCATGCAATGTCTTATATCCTGCGGTTAATAGATATCATCTCATTTAATACCTGGACAATAGGATAGCCCCCTAACTCCTATTTAAGTGAAGCAATCACTTACCAAAATACTCACAAGTCAAAAACTCAATCTCTCACTAAGGCAACCATGTCTCAGTTCCCAAACATTTTTCAAGTTGATTTTCAATCTTGCTCCAGTACCGAGCACTATGAAGTGTATAGGATGATTAAGGCTCTAGAAGATACTGGCCTTCAGTATTTTCTGGACGATAAGCAAACTGTTTACCCTGAATCCATTCTGGAGTTTTTCTACAATGCCAGAGTGTTCAGGGGTACCCCTCATTTTGATACCCACATTCAATCCAAGGTGGGGGGTATTATCTTCGATTTCACCGAGAAGGACTTCGCTCGGTGCTTTAGTCTGCCTAAGCAAGGGCTGACAGACCTCAACCCACCGGCCAACATTAAGGCTGAGGTCTCCCTCTCTCTTGCCCGGTCGGATGAGCCGGTTGACGATCATGGCACTAAGTCACACCTGAGGGCTGAATATCAGCTCCTCAACGATGTGATAGGTAGGGGCATCTTCGGAAGGGATGTCACCAACACCTACTGTGCCGCGACCTTCAACATGATGGCGGCTATTGTCACCAGTACGCCGGTAAACTGGTCCAGGGTGCTATTCGACGTCCTCATCTGGATGGTCGGCATCCGGTCAGTCGGTCTCATTCCCCAAATAAGCAGCCTTCTCGTGGAACTTGGTGTCCCAACCTGTCCCGGCGAAGGTTTGAACCAAGCCCAGGTGCTAACCAGAGAGATAACCGACTCATTCTATGATCGGTTTGAGAGAGCCTGGAGGAGGAGGAACTTCAATCCCATCCGTGAAGTCAATTCCCGCGCACCCTAAGTCACTCCTTCTTGCACCCGGTCGTTTTGCAGTATGTACCAGGTGTACTTTTATCCAACATCATTATGATCACTTCGGCTTTTCTTATATCTTTCCTCGGTTTTATTTCCATCGGTCTCTTTTGTTTACTACTCATTATGTTATTGCATTTAATGAAAAAGGTCTTTAATCAATAAGGTACCTCCCAAACTAAATATTCAATACCCAACTAACTTGGTTACCCTTCAACAAACATTTACCTCGAAGACCGCAAATAGTCAAAAAGCACACTCTGCCCAATGACCTTGGAAATGCAAAGATTCTATTCTCTAAAAAGACAAAACTGTCAAAACTTTCCCTCCAAAACCGGCTCTATAAAAGGAGAGCTTTACTAATGAAATCAACACACTTCAAATCATAAACTCTTCCTCTCTCGAATATCAGCGTTTAAAATCATGCCGAGCCGAACCTTGGGAAACTTCTTAAGCATCGATTTCGATTCATGTCTGGAGGAATGGGATGGGCTGCCCGCAAAGAAACTCATGTTTGAATCACTCATTCTTACCGGCCTTCGGCCGTTCCTCGAAGAATCCGGTCCGATTCTGACTGAGGACGTTAAAGCGTTCTTCAGAAGCGCCTGTATTAGGGGAAATTATATTGTCTCTACGGTGAGGGATCACACATTTTGGCTCGATGAAACCGAGTTTGCCACTCTTTTCAACCTGCCCACAGAAGGGTTCTCCGATTTCCCACCTCTTGAGGGGCTTGACGAATTCTATTATTCACTCGTCTTTTCTGGAACCATGGAACCGGTGGAAGACCATGGGCCCAAAAACCTTCTGGGCAGACATGCCCAACTTCTTCTTGAGATCGTCACTCGGTCCATTCTCTGTCAGTCCCCTAATCAGCGGTATTCAAAGAATATCTACAATATGATGACCAACATCTTCAGTAACAAGGCTATCAATTGGTCCACGGTCATCTTCCAACGCCTGAAATCCATGGTAATAACCAAGAAAGGTCTTGGTTTTGCACCTCACATCAGCAAACTAATCCTATCATACCGACCAGAGTTCGGACCGGGCACACCGTCCGCCCCCTCAAACATGCTTGACAAGGATTCGGTGGAGGAAAGAATTTCCAGAATGTTTCTTCCATAGACTGTATTTTTCCATTGTACGCCTATTCCAATACCGATCTTTCTGTCGGTTTTCTTTCTGCAATATTTCTTGAATTCAATCTCATTTCAGTTTAAATTACCGGGTTTTCTTAATACTTTGAACATTTATCTAAGTAACCGGTTAACATCTTCAAAATTATAACCGCGTCCTTATCCGGTCACATAAAATTGCTTAAACTGAAATAACCGATTAACTCTAGAAAACCGGCATTTCAATCGGTGTCATCAATGGCGTAAGCAAAAGTTTTGGAGGGAAGTTTCCCGCCCAAAACTCCCGCCCCCCCCCCCCCCCCCGACTTACCGCCCATAGTTTGGCGCCTAATCCGTTTCCGCCAATGGTTTGCCGCTCATTTGCTTTGGAGGGAACTTTCCCGCCCTATGTTGATGGGACGGTTGTGTTTCCAAACCGCACCTATAAGAGGAGCCCTCAGTCATTTTACTTCATTCTCACGCGAATTTGCTTTCTTTCTCTAAAAGCTTTCAAACTCTCTCAAGCGGTTATCTGCACTTACTCTCCTCAAACTCTCTTAATTCTCTAAGATGGGGCGCGATTCGGCTTTGTTTAGGCACCTATCTCAGGTGGATTTCGAGGAAATCCGACTGAAAGGTATGTCCGAGGCAAAAGAGGTTATTGACCGGGTAGTCAAAACCGGTCTGGAATATTTCCTTGGTGGTCCTCATGTTATCTACAAAGATGCGGTCGAAGAATTCTTCAAAACCGCAACTATCTCAAATGACAAAATCACCGCAACTGTATGCGGTACTGAAATAGAGCTCACCGAGGCATCGGTGGTAGAGAGCCTGCGCCTTCCAACAACCGGCCAGGTTGCAACAACAGACATAGAGCACAAAACCTTTGAGGCGGCTTGCCAGATTCTATCGGCAACTAAAGAGCCGATCAAAGTATCCGGCAGCAAATCAATGTTGAAGCCGGAGTATATCCCAATCTGTGACATCTTCGCAAGGGCGATTCTGGCAAGGGGAGGAAACTACAGCAACCTAACAAAGGACAAAATCAGGATGCTGATCGGCCTGATAGAGGGAAGAAAGGTCAACTGGGCAAAAGCGGTGTTCAGCAACTTAATGGATATGGTGAAACCGGATTCAAACCGGTCGTGGGGATACGCCGTTTTGCTCGGTAAGATCTTCCTTCACCACAATCTCAACATCGGTCCCGGCGTCGTTGTCGCAGATAGATGCCTCATCAGATCAAAACAATTTTTAGAAAGGAAGCAGCCGGCCCCCGGTTCCACAGGTGGCCGAAAGAAGAAAGCCGACAAGAAAGCGGCCCCGGCCAAAGCAAAGGCCGAAAGCAAAGGAAAAGAGAAAGTAACTTTCTCATAACCGCCGCAGCAGACGGAGGATGAAGAGTCGGCTTCCCGTTCTGAAAGAACCGATACTGAGAAGACCGAGGACGAAAGATCGGTCAATGAAGACGAGCATTCGGCCAAGAGCCCCGATAATGCCGGACCTAACACCAACCCTGAGACCACCGAAGGTGGTGAAGAGGATGATGAAGAGGATGGTGAAGAAGCCGATGATGAAGGCGGCGACAAAGATAAGGAGGAGGCCGAAGAAGCAGAGGCCGATAGGGTAACTCTAAAACTCCTAAAGATCGCCAAAGAGTGGGCTGGGTCGATTGAGGAGTTATATCTGGAATGGCACGAACACCGGTACGGCACACCGTATAGGGAAATCCTACCGGGCCACACAGACTTGGAGTGCATCCACAGATTGGAGGAAGTGGAGGACTTGATCATGAATCTTACAAACTCCAACACACTTCAAGAGGTATTACACCGAACCTGCCTCTTAAAACCGAAGGTTCAACTACGGAAGCTAACAACCCGTATCCGGAAAATTACGGAGGAGATCAAAGCGATGGGACCGGAAGACACCTTAACACCGTGGGTGTTAGAAAGGCTTGAAAAAGCCAAAGGGGAACTCATTCAAGAAATCGAACGGCTAGAAGCAATATGCAGCCAAATGAAAATACCGGTCTATACTGCTCCCCGGATCGAAACGACTCCGGATCACTGCCCAACACCTCCAAAGGAAAATGCGGCATCAAAGGAATCCGATGAAAGAGCGGATCCTAATCTCACCGGGCAATTCCCCCCTTTACAACCGGAAGTCTCCGCATCAGACTTCACAAAGGAATGGGTTGAGGGCCGTCTCCAAAGGCTTGAAGACTCAACCGCAGAACGGATTGATAGCCGAATTCAAGAATTCGATGACTCCGCGGTTCAGCCATTCAAGGATAGAGTCCAAAGAATCACTGGCTCGGCACTCAAGTTCGCCGACAACACATGGTATCTCTTGAATTCCAATAGGGACCGAATCTCAGAAGTCGACGAAGATCTGCAGGAAGAGGCGGCCATGCGCAGTAAACATGTTAAGCGAACCGCAATTCTGGAGGACTTGACCTCCGAGTTAAAGGGAGACTTCGATCGGCTTGAAAGAGAGACCGATCACCGATTGATAACGATGGCTGATGACCTGGTTGGCACAACACTCGATCGGGTCTCCGAACTCGAGAAGAAAAATGTGGATCTCGTGGCCGAACTGAAGGCGCTTTCCGAACAAGTTGCCGAATTGCTGAGGGTAAAAATGAACGCGGACACCGCGGCTGTAGAGGCTGATGCTCAAGCGGCTAAGAGGGTCCAGGATGCGCTGGACGCCGAAGCAGGTAAAGAAAAGGAGGCACCGCGATCATCTCAACTTACCGAAGAAGAAGAAGAGGCCCAACGGATTCGAAGGTCAGAGGCCTTGTTCCCAGGACTTGCTAAGAAAGCAGCCGCTCAAGCTGCGAAGGATGTTGAGCGGTTGGAAAGGGAAGCACGGAGGCTGGAAGGCTACGCAGCCGAAAACAAGAAGAAAAAGGCGGCCGCCTCCGTTTCAGCACCGAAAAAGCGAAAGAGGGAGGCCCCTAAGAAAGTTCAAATAGCCGACCTGCTCAATGAGGTCACTGAAACGGTCATCACGAGTACATCGCAGCAGGCTGATCAAGTCGAGGAGGAAGTTGAAGAACAACTGCAGTCCCGGTCTACAAGACGACGACCTTCCGAACCGACTAGTCGACAGCAACCGGAAAGGAAAAAGCGGAGCATATATGATTTCTCGGACTCGGAATAAGGGCTTTTCTTTCCTTTACTTGTCTTAGTATTTTATATACATCATTTCCGTTTATCTATCATATATATAAAGCTATTTTTGAAACCGGCCATCTTTTGCATCTTTACATGATTTTGATAATTTTAAATAAAATAATCAAAAAGGGAGAAATTGATAAGATAAAAGATAAGATTTTCCGAAAACCGAAAATTTTTCTCAAAATTTTTCGAAAAGTTCTCCTAAGTCAGTTTCAAAAATCCAGACAAACAAAACAACCGGCCTACGGTTGCAAACTTACATGATTTTGATAATTTTAAATAAAATAATCAAAAAGGGAGAAATTGTTAGATAAAATCAGACCGGTTCAAATAAACCTAACTTAAATAAATCTTCCATGCAGGAACAAGGAACCGGACCGGACAAACAAAAGAACCGGCTACGAAAACTAACCGGTCAAGCTAATAAACCGACCAAGAATACCTGGAACTTGACCGCACAAAGAAAAGATCGGCCAAAACCGGAAATATCAAACAGCCGATCAGCCACAAGGCAGAGGAATAACCGGAAGAAGTCCGGTTACATCACTCGTACCGGAAGCAATCCGGTTAAGTCAAATGACCGACCTGTACAAGAAGACAATTCGGGTATCTGTTGAGAATGATACCAAAGGAACAGACTGAACACTTCCATATCCATACAAGTCTGAGGAAAGTCTGCAGGCTGCAGAAGACAGTCTTACCGGATCTTTCCACTTCGGGATAAGTCAGAAAGGAGATCTTACAAGTACAGACAACTGTCCAACAGACAGTGTCTACATTGAGTAAAAGACAAACCCAGCAGGTTTGTCTTACAAACCGGAAGAACAGACCGCCAGGTCTGAGACATAATGCCAGGTCTGAGCTTGACCATCAGGTATGAGGAAACGACCGCAGGTCTGAGGAAACGACCGCAGGTCTGAATCTCTGAAACACTGAATCACTGCACCTCTGTTCAGCCAATCAGATTCAAGGCAGTGAAATATGACCGTTGGCATATTTCACCTATAAAAAGGGGCAGTTGAAGAAGAGTAAATGCGGGACAAGAAAGATACAGTGAAGCAAGTGAGAAATTCTAAGAGCATTTACTCCAAGTAATAAGATTGTGATATTCTAGAAAGCCTAAGTGCTAAAGTAAAAGTGTGTGTTCGACAATTTCGGTGTAAATTGTAAGAGTATTATCGAGTAGGAAATAAGTCTCGATCGGATTGTAATTGTATTCCTTAGTGAATATCCTTCTCGCGGTTTCGAGAGGAAGGGGTGACGTAGGAGTTTTATCTCCGAACATCCATAAAATCTGTCTTGTTATTTACTGTCTGTCGGTTTCATTATCTAACCGATTCATACCGACATAACCGACTTAATTCTATCCAAGCCGAATTTCCAAATTACCAAAGCCGACCCATCAAATCTCAAAACTCCATCATATAAAACCGATTATGCCTATCATACAAGTGTGCCGCTTCAACCTGAAAGCAAACCTCTTCCGCGCTTGAACCTAATTCAAGGGTTTGTGACAGGTTGTGAAGTATTGAAACCCCGGTGTTAATCTCTAACCGGATTAACCACCACCTTACGAGTAAGAACCGCTAACCGGTCCAACCCCCGGTCCTCTAGCGGCTACCTAGATCCTAACAACCATCTATACTAAATTTTAACCATACTAAGCATATAATCATTATGTCCAAAAACTATTTTGTCTCCAAGACAAATCACAAATCTATGGCACGAATTAGACGTTCTCAATAAATTTACACAATATTATCTCCATCCTCACCGTCATACAATTGTCAAAGAATAAATATTTCGACAATAAATACTTTTTAAAAATAAAAAAAATCTAAAAAGTAAAAATAATTTTATCATACAAAATTAGATAACCCAATAATTTTATAGTTTTCCATTCTAAATTCGTACGGCCCAATATACAAACATGGGAAACCTAACCTCCTCATTGGGAGGGCATTTATCAAATCAACAAGTCAAAACAATGAGGGTGAAAGACCCATTATTTCTTCATTCACTTTTATTCTTTCTTATTGATTTGAGGCAAAAGAGAAGTTATACCAAGAAAAGAATGTTTTTCAATGTAATGGTATAATGGGCTGGCCTCATTAACTGAGGGTCCAACTCAATGAAAGAAAAGAAAAATTTTATTTAAATATAAATTATGTGATGAACTTTTTTTAATATAAATTATTAGATAAAGTAATAAGTACTTTGTGTATGCACCTTTTCTTTTTAAGGGAAATCAATAAACATTATTTTATTCAAACTTTTTATGAATTAAATCATTACATTCATTAAATAAAATATTAAATTATTATTAATTTATTTTATCATTATAGATTATTATCTTCTTTTCACACCTTCTAAAAAAATATATATATATAATTTTAAAAAATTTATAACAAACAAAATTATTGAAATAATGAATATAAATAAATATTTTCTTTTACTTTGGTCACTTTTACTAGAACATAGATACCTAAAGCCCAATTGCAAATATTGTGTTTAATATGATGTAAAGACAGCAAAATGTAGTAGAATTCATTTTTTCGTTGAAAAATCATTCACAAGTCCGCAATTTAGAAAAACAAAAAATGGTGAAATAAGATAATATAAAATAATAGTTTGATTGTAGAAGAAAAAGATGAATTAATTAATACAAACGGAGGCGTTTGGAGCAAAGAGAGCAAAAATACTTCCTCTTGATAACAAAACCAATGGGGATACAACAAAACCTGCACCGACTCTCCAAATCCACAGCTTCCACTTTTCCTCCGCAATCCGGACACGCTCCCGGCGCCGTCTTCCTCCCCAACTCTCTCTCATCGCCGTCGCAACATGAACTCATTTTCTCCCCCAAGAAGATGATGACCAGTTGAAAAGAATTACTAATTAAATTATCATTTTCATTTGCATTTGCATTTGCAGTTGTGAGAGAGAGAAATTAGAAGAAAAAAAAAGGTTGGAGTTTCGATATAAAATAGGAATTTATTCCCCTCCACACGTGTGCGAAAATCGCAGCTTTTGCTTCACGTGAGAGTCGCAGATGCTGTTGCGCTGTTTTGCTTTTTCACTCATCTGAATTCTGATGTTTTACCGCAATAAAAAGAATCTAAAAATCTGTAGGCTCGGCTCCTTGTTTATACACTATTAACGTCCCGTTTGGACTGGATTTAACTATCCCTTGCATATCATATATAACAATCTACCGCCCAATTACTTAGTTAAATCCTCTCCCAAATGGGGCCGGAGTTTTTGGAATCTTATGTCTTGTTTGAAATTGAGTTGTATTGTAAACTTTTTTTTTAAACTTGTCTTTTTGTAGAGTTTATCTCAAACCTGAACAAGCTCTTTTTATCAACTTGGCTTTAATAATTTATATTTTCTTTTTGAATAAATTGTTAAAGTAAGAACTTAAGTAAAAAGTTGTTGATAAACACAATCAATAGGTGTAACAATTTTCTTTCACTATACTTTTTTCTATTATTTAATTTTGCTTTTTACTATTAATTAAATAATTAACAAAATAAATTGAATGTAATTAAAAATTTTATATATATACATTTTTTTTTAATTAGCAAATAAGTTAAATCTTATCAGTCCTACCTAAATAATTAACAAATAATTTGAATCAATCCAATGTCTACATAAGAAAAAAAACTAACATATCCATATCTCAAATTTAATTATTAAAATACCTTAATGAATGTATGTCAAAATAGTAAATTTGCGTGATAGTCTATATGGAGATTAAATTTCTCGCACCTCCCTCATAGGTAGATTGGTCATTGAAAATTGTATTTCCTCTTCCCTTCCTATCCCCAACAATTTAAATTTGATTATCATTCAACTTAGTCTTTGCTTGATTTGTGTTTAAGATCTAGTCTGATTTTGGGCTTTTGGATTTTATAAAAATAAAATCAAAATCAATCACATGTTTTTAACAATCAAATCACACTTTTTCAATTAAAATATTGCTTTATAAACTTTTTATAATTTTAATATTATTTAAATAACTATTTTCTGTATTTATCTATGAAAGTAATATTTTGATAAATAGAAAACTAAAAATCAAAGTTTTTTTTAAATACAACCAAGTAAATTTTTAAAAAATTACTTTAACTTAAAAAACATCAAACACTATGGTTTGATTTTAAGTTTGAATTTTTCTTAAGTTGTTTTGAAAAATATTTTATATTGTTTCATTATCATTTTAATTATTAAATAATTTCTTTTATAAATTAAAATACTAATATATAATTAATTTATGTTTATTAAATTAAAGTATTAAATACAATAATTCATCCTAAAACATCATAAATCACTTAATTGTTTTATCAAATATATTTTTTAAAGTCTAAGATATTTGGAAATTTTCCAAACTAACCTATTTGAACTTTAATTTTTTCAAACTAACCAACTTTATAACTTTTTTTTAATTTTTTCTATATATTTTATTAACTACATCCTAAATTTTATTATTTATATTTTTATATGTATATTATTATTATTATTATATAATATGATATATAATATAATATAATTAATTACTTTATATTTTATTTTTAATATTTATGAAATTTGAAATAGTATATGTTATATTATTATAAACTTTTTGTTGGAGAGTGGCCGTAAGAAAATTTTAAAGATGAACAGAAGTATATATGGATTCATCATAATATTAATATCTGATAATTAATTTATTACAGATGTACTATAATTAGAGCCGACCCCGATGTTTGGGATGCCCCAACCTAAAAAAACGTGATTTTTGATTGCTAAAAAATGATAAAAAAATAAATTTTTACGAGGTTTGACATAATGATAATTTTATGTTTTCTTTCCAAATCACTAGGAAAGACCTATTTATGTTTAAAAATGTATAAAAATGTATTCTTTATTTTATTTAATCGGCTGCCCTGGGGAATGGGCTGCCCTAGTCCGGGGCTTGCTGGGCTTACTCCGGGCTGCCCTGGGGAATGGGCTGCCCTAGTCCGGGGCTTGCTGGGCTTACTCCGGGCCGGCTCTGACTATAATACGTTGAGTTATTTATTTAAATATTAAGTATCTAAATAAAATTCATAATCTTATTTTAATATTTATTTTTTTACATGAAAATTTAACATATCTTAATTTATAATAATATTTATAACTTTTAAATAATATTTTAAATATTTAAATTTAAAATAATCTAAAAGGAGAAGTTAAAATTAAATTAGAATTAATTATTGTGATAATTAAATCCTAATTATAAAAATTAATTAAAATTTTAAAAAATAATAATAATAATTTATGGTTAAAATATTGTATTTATTTTACCCAAATTAATCCTAAAAAGAGGTTGAAATAATTTAATTGTGATTTTAAACATAAATTATGTATAGTTTATAGCTTAAAATAATTAAATAAATACCCCAAAATATCCAAAATATACCCAAAAAAATTTTAAAAAATATGGACATAATTTTTATTATGTTTCCAAAAATATTTTGTTTGTATTAATTTGTTGAAGAAAAAAAACAAAAAGGTTAAAAATTCGATTTCAAATAACTCTTTTATTAAAAATATATACTAATGATCTTGTGTGGTAGAAATTATCTTTAAACTTTACAGCAGGATCTGTGACTATCAAATCAGCGTCCGAGCTTCATCCAACGCGTCAGAACATTCTACGCAGTCGGTATTAACTAAGGAAATGCGCTCCTGAGACCACACAGGATCAACTAACAGAACGTCAACCCCATTAGCCGAAAACGCCCAAAAGTCACGGATCGCCAACGAATCTCAAATGGCGCATTTCATTTAAGTGAAACGACGTCGTTTAGATCATCTTCTTCGTCGAGGCTGGACAAACGTCGGAAAAACTCAAAGGACGTTAATGAACTCCATAAACATTATCTTTGCCATCTTCCATCCTTATCCCTCCAAATTTCACCCATGTACACGTCTCTCCCTCGCCTTCAATTCCTCTAGGATAAGAAGTCAAAACCTACCCTAGACATAGGCTGGCGAGGACAAAACAAAAAGGAAGAAGAAGAGTTTCAAAACCAAATTCAATACAAATTCGACTTCAAAACTGACCTAGCTTGAGTATAAATACTCAGTAGGTGTTCTTCTTACAATCCATCGAACAAAATATAATAATCATGGCCTATATGAAGAATTCCATTGGAGCTCCTGTGACTGGTTTTTGAAGAAAACATTCTGGTGATCTAAGATTCAATCTAGAGCTTTGGAAAGCTTCCTAAAGACCATTGAAGTGTTCTCCAATTACTAATAAGCTTCCAGGCCTACTTTAATTCAAGTTGTGATTCAAAATTAGAAATTTCCAAGTTCGATCGGGTTGATCTTATTTATGATTTAATTTCATGCTTTCTATACTTGAAATCAATCTCTAGATGATATCCAAACTTTCTATTGAAAAAGATTTCATCAATTCAACCCCAGACAATAAAATCCAAATTTGATTTGAAAATTAGAAAATTTTAAAATTCATGTTCTTGAATTTAGAGCTTGGATTTCGATTCAAATATCTGCCTAACATGTTTGTAAACATGTTAGGATGAATTTCAAATCATAAAATATATATTCCGATAATGTTTGATCAAACTGAAATTTTTTAAATCAAAAGTTAAATTTCAATTTTAAAAGTTGTTACATAGCTCACTTGATGTTCTTGATTTGTTCGTGTTAGATAATAAACATCATTTCGAAGCTGTTGGAACAAGAATTAGGCCATGAGATGGCCAAATTCAAAAATTCCCAAATTTTGTCTTAGAAATCGTTTTGAAAAATCAATTTTCTTAGGGTTTGATTGATCGATTTTAAGAATTAGGGGTTATGATCCCAACATCAAATGGAGTTGATAGCAACTTACAAATTATGTTTTCATGATCTGTATCAAAAGATACAAACCTACAATTTTTATACCAAATAAAGAACATTCGGTGTTCTTGGACCAAGTCTTGTAGGACCGAGAGATAGGACTGAGAATTCTTTGTCCCGACCGAGACCAAGGACCGAGAAAATTGACCTAGGAGTGGTGTTCTTGAGTTAAGACTAAATCCTAGGACCGGTGTTCTTGAGCTAGGACCGAGAAATACGAATGAGGATTCTCTTAGGACCGAGAGGTCTGACCTGGGACCGAGACTCATAGGACCCACGACCGAGAAATTTAGATCCGGGACCGAGACTCCCAGACCGAACACTCCAATCTTCTGACCGAGTATCCAAAGCCCCGATCGAGAGCTTCCTCGATCTTGACCAAGCCCATCCGATCTCCAACTAGTAAAAACAGACCCAACCCTTAGGACTCTGGTCCTAAGGTCTGTTTGGTTCCACTTTTTTTTAAATCCAAAATTAATTTTATAATTTTGGAACCCCAATCCATTTTCAAATAATCTTGAAAGGTTAGAAAACGATTTCAAAATATTTTCGAGATATTTCCTTAACAAACATTTTGACTAAATCTCCGTTTGGAATTTATTTTTAAATTATAATACTTTTTTTTAATATTTTTTAGGTTTTGAACTCAATCTCTCATAACTGCAATCGTAGTTACGCACTTCTAAATAATTTGTACAATTATTTATGTAATCTAAACTTATCCTTGTTTAGGACCTCCAGACTACTAATTAAAGGAAATAAATGTTATAAATAAATAATTTGATAGTCAGACTATAAAAAAAATTGTTTTTAATTTTCGTGGAAGACATAGCTCGAAGCCCTTTCCCGAGCGTAACCAAATAACGAACCCCTTATGGAAACTCCGGTATAAAGTACGTTTATACACGTACATTTTACTAATTTTTCTAAAATCTTTTGGCGACTATGTTTGTAAATAAATAATAGTCTCTTAAATTAATTATGTTTGATTAATTTAAATCGGAATTCAAATTAAATCGTTATTTGGTTACAATAAATTTCCAAATTATTTAAATTTGAATAAAAATTAATTATTTTTACGTAATTAATTTTAAAAGCTGTCAGGTGCTGTCAAAATATTTAAAAATAAATGTTTTATTTTAAAAAGATGTCTGACACGTAAACCAAGGTTGAAACCATCGAACCTCGAACCACCTAGATCCCCGTATTACCACGTGTCATCCAACACGTGTTAAGCTACAGACTAGGGGATATCATGGGGGTTATAGTTTAATTTATTATTTTATAGTGGATAGAATCAATCCAAGCTAAGAATTGAGTTCAATCCAAAGAAGTAAAGAATATTAATCATTAGAAAAAAGAATACAATTATCGAGAAAAATTGTCGAGAGCGAAAGAAAGTTCACGGTGATATTATTATCACCAATAGCAAAGGAGAGCCCTCGGTGAGAGTTATTGGAAATACCGATAGCATGAGGTTGCTTTCGGCAATAAGAATTATTACCGAGAGCTTTTAGTTAAAGCCCTCGGTAAAATTCATTAAATACTATCTCCTAGAGTAATGGAAGCTCTCGGTGATAATATTATATTTTGTGCCCTAAACCCGCAGACTCTCTCTTTATTCTTTTTTCTTCCTCTTTGTCGCTATCTTCCTCTTGCAACGTCAATCGAAGTTATTAGTTGATCCTCCTTCATCAATTGGAGCATGGATTGCTTAATCGGAGCATCAATCGGACTTTTACGGCAGCTGCGGAGCGTGTATTTCTCCTTCCTCTCTACTGCTCTCTTCTTCCTCGCTCTTGGCCGCTCCTCCTTCGTACATAGCGCCATAAGGTTGGAGTTCTGCTATTTGTTTCTGTTTAAACAAATGTAAATAATAATCTAATTATCAAACATAACTTCTAGGATTCTAACTTATTAGGTAATGGAAAATAGAATTTCTTAGAATTCTAGGGTTCTTAATTTGGCTTATTTGTTCTTAGTTTATAGTTCATAGTTTTTTATTTGAAGAACTCGTCATGCTCGCAACAGTAAAGTGCTTATACCTTTTTCTTTATACGCCTTAACGACTGTTCCTCATTCTCTTCCCCGTTTATATTTGAATTCTATCGAACCATCCTTTTATATATAGTGTATCCGACTAGCACTATTGCAGATCTGTCTGCCATTGACATTGTTGTAAAGACTTTGGAGTTTCAGGTCTAACCGATCAAAAACCTCTTACGTGACGAGATGCAAGTCAATCCTAAAGCCAAAGTGATTGTTAGATTAAGTTAAATAAAGAAAAAGGAAAATTAATTAAAAGAAAAATAATTAATTAAGGGAAAATGTTTTAATAAACTTAAGTGACTAAGTTTAGATCAATACGACATAGTTTTAATGATGTGGTCTGAACAAAACTAAGTTGCGTTAATTTTCTTTGCACAAGTGCAGCTCAAGAGACGTATGTCTTTAGATATAGTTTGAAGAAGTGTGCGAGCAGACATCTAACTTCATCAGACGTGTATTCTAAAGAAGTGCACGAGAAGACGTCTAATTTCATCAGATGTGTAGTCTAAAGAAGTATGCGAGCAGATGTCTAACTTCATTTGACGTGTAGTCTAAAGAAGTGTGCGAGAAGACGTCTAACTTCATCAGACGCGTAGTCTGAAGAAGTGTGCGAGCAGACGTCTAACTTCATTATACGTGTAGTCTGAAGAAGTGCGCGAGTAGACGTCTAACTTCATCAGGCGTGTAGTCTGAAGAAATGTGTGAGCAGATGTCCAACTTCATCATTGTAGTCTAAAGAAGTGCGCGAGCATACGTCTAACTTCATCAAACGTGTAGTCTGAAGTAGTGCGCGAGTAGACGTCTAACTTCATCAGACGTGTAGTCTAAAGAAGTTTGCGAGCAGACGTCTAACTTCATCAGACGTGTAGTCTGAAGAAGTGCGTGAGCAGAAGTCTAACTTCATCAAACGTGTAGCCTAAAGAAGTGCGCGAGCAGCGTCTCATTTGAACAAACGCTCTAGTCAGAAGAAGTGTGAGAAGATGTCTTGCTTCAGAAGCCGTCTAAAGAAGCATCCGCTTATCTACTCAACTTATTATCTTAGCAATCAACAGTGTTCGTGATCAGCCACCTGCTTAGATATCTTAACACGTTAAAACTTCTTATTTGACACGTACTAAAATATTCCTCCAACCCATGTCTTGTATTGTCCCGTACAACACGTTCCAGCGAATATTCTCTAGTACAATCTGGTATGCCACGATCTAACAAGTATATTCTTATGTACGTTCTCGTACACCTAGCGTACATCCAACGGATAGCTGACACGTATTCAAGATGAAGATTCGACCATTACTACACTTCAATATAAAAGTAAGTAGAGTACAACGGCGAATCTCTCGATTCTCTCGCTCACTTGAACAATCACACGAATTATGAACTGAAAAAAGTGTTATGAGCTCTAAGTCTATTCTATAATTCACATACTGTTCTTTTATGTGAAATTTCAGTATTGTAAGTTGAACAGGGTTTGTCTGTTCAACAGAGTGAGTGCTAGGAGTTCAGAAACCTACAATTGTTATGTCATGTGATTCTGACTGGGTTTGTGTAGTATTTATACAAATCAAAGCCTTCTAGTGAAAAACTTTTTGGAAACAGAAGAAGGGGTAACGTAGGAGTTTTATCTCCGAACATCCATAAAAATCCTTGTGTTATTTCATTTCTATATCTTTCAACCCCTTATCTAACGCTTAAAATCGAGTAAGCAGTTCCGCACTTAAAGTCGTTCAAGAGCTTGCGATGATTTGTGAAGAATAGAAACATATCTTAATATCTAACAAGATTAAAATCGAATTGAAAGTGTATTAAGTTGTCAGCTATATTCAGACCCCCTCTCTATAGTTGACACCGATCCTAACAAGTGGTATCAGAGCCAAGTTTTCTATTCTCAAGCATCATTAGATATCAAAAGCATGTCTCTCTTAAGCAAGATCCCTATGTTCACGAAGGAAAACTATGATAACTGGAAGATAAGAATGCAAGCGCATTTGGTCGCCCTAGATGATGACATGTGGTATGTCATCACCCATTGCTCAATGAAAATCATGAAGGCTAGCTCCACCACAACCTCCAATGGTACTCCTGTGATGAAGGAGAAACCAAGGTCTGAGTGGACCGCTGAAGAGAAGAGGAAGAACAACCTCGACAATATGGCCAGAGACATTCTTTATAAGATGTTGGACAATAATATGCTCAGCAAGATTAAATTATGCACCTCTAGCAAAGAAATTTGGGAGAGGCTGACTCAGTTGTGTGAGGAAAATGAACAAACCAAAGAAAACAAACACATGGTTTCCACACAGCAATATAATATCATCAAGATGCGTCCTGGAGAGAAAATGACTAAATTTGATGAAAGATTCAGTAGAATTATCGTTGATCTCTCTACTTTGGGAAAGACATATAACAACAAAAAGGTTGCAATCAAAGTCATGCGAGATCTACCCAGAGAATGGGATATAAAGACGATGGCAATGAGGGAATCTAAAGACCTTAACAAGATGAAACTGTATGATCTGTTCGCCGATCTGAAGGCCAATGAGTTTGAGATAAACTCAAGGAACGAAGAGGAGTCATCCACATAATCCATCTCAACCAAGGCGTTGGTGACAGCTGAGTAGCCACCTATCGCGACTGCTTTGAAGTCTGCTGAGCAAATTAGCAGCGATGCCATGTCTCTCTTTGTGAAGAAATTCGGAAAATTCATGAAGAAGACTCAATTTAACCCAAGCTCTTCAAATAATAACAATAACATGAGTGATTACAAGGCTAACTTGAAGTGTTTTAACTGTGTTAAACTATGACACTTCAAGGCAGAATGTAGAAAGTCGAAGAAGGATGAAAAGAAGAACAAGAAGGAGCAGAAACCTCTCATGGCTATCGAAAGCAATAGAAAATGGGCTGATTGCGATTCTAACGATAGTTCATCAAGCGAGAGTGATGATGAAGTCGTTACATGCTTCATGGCATATGACAACTTTGAAGTATTTGACTTTTCCTCAGACGAGCTCACAAAAGAAGATTTAACCACTGCACTCAATGACATGGTCATTGAGTACAAGAAGTTATCAAATTCTTTTAATGAATTGAATTTGAAAAACAAATCTGATAGCCCTTCTTCACCTGAAACGAAAGTTTTTGAAAACAAAATGGCTGAGCTCTCATCTAGGAATGAGAAGCTCAAGGAAAAGATTTAATCTCTTTCTTCTGAAGACCAACGTTTAAACTATGTGGTCAGTTCTTAGACGAAGTTTAGGGATGTCATCAGATAGCTGATCAGTCAGCTGAGACCTGTCGGATGCAAATAAGTCCAATAAAAAGTTGAATCTAATAAAAGGCGAGCTTAAGACTATAAGCTTTGTCAAGGGACAATTAACTGAAACTGGAACTAATCAAAGTTGTGAAGACTTAACTTCAAAGGATGAGATTAAATATATGAATCCAACTTCAAGCTGGCTGATACTCAAGAAGAGGGAAGCCAGCAAATCTGGTAAACAAAAACTTGACAAAAAGTCAAGAAATTTTCCATAAAATCCATCCTCTAAAGTTAAGGGAACAACTACTGGCAGGAAGACGTCTGTTAAGCCAGACTCATCTAAATACCCTGACTTTAGTATGTTTAGTCTCCCTTCCATTAGAATGATACACGGAATGGGATATTTCCCTAGCATTGGCTTAGGCCCAATTTCCAACGGCATGCCATCATTCCTGCAACCATGTTGTAACATGGATCGCCACAGTTTAAGACACATCCCTACAATGTTCGAAGAAATCTACAAGGAAAAGATATCCAAACGACACATAGCTGTTCCACCAACCTTGAATGGACAATTCATCCTTGAGGGACAAAGCACCTTATGCTTTGATTTCACCAAACACTTAACCAATCCATATTTACATAGACATTTTCCAGGCCTCGAAATCTTTTCAGTTTATCCTCATAATCCTAACCCTTTTTTTTGCATGATTATGAAAAAAAATGGATTATTGGCCTGACACCCTAAAATACTTTTCTCAGATTCCCAAGATAGTTGATCTAGCTCAAGAATCTAGCTCCCTCGGTTCCCAAGAAACAGATTCCCTTTCATCCGTCGATTGTGATCGACGAAAGTAGAAATCTTTCCCTCTCATGTGTGGAGAGATTTTAAATATTGTACATTGTAAGAAATCTAAGAACATTGATCTTATTGGATCATCTTTTCTTACATGTAATAAACCCCTCGAAGTAACACAAGAAGTAGACTTTGAATCTATAAGTAAATGATATTTCTTTTTACTCAGACTTGAACTTTGAAACCAAACTCTTCTTAGAAATTGAGGATGAGATTGTCTCTACAGCTGGAAAGACAATTGACAATAATTTAAACACGACCGACGATCCTCATATCGTACTAATCGATCAAAGTTTAAACCTACGAGAGCGTCTAGAGTTAGTTGAGTTGTTAAAATCCAACAAAGACGTCTTCGTCTGGTCATACAAGCACATGTCAGACATTGATCCAAGGATCACAAGACATCACATTCACTATATCCTGACGTTAAGCCAATAAAGCAAAAGATCAGATGAATGAAAGTGGAATTTGTGAACAAAATCCGAGAAGAAGTCCAAAAGCAATTCGAAATTGGATTTCTCAAGGTAGTGGAATATCCTACTTGAATAGCCAACGTAGTCCATATCCTAAAGAAAGACGAGAAGAGACGTGTGTGCGTAAATTGATGTTTACATGATGATCATTTAGTAAACTCGATACCTAATAGTCACTCTTATGTAGTTAGTTATTCTCGACAACGTTTCTAAATTGATGGTTGTATTTTGATTGTTGGGAGAATGGATGCCCAATAGGCATTCATCTACTTATGATTGTTCTCGATGACATTTCCTAAACGTTCCTCGTATGAAGGTTGTTCGTAAAACTCAATGACTAATAGTCAGTTTAATGTCGGTGACTATTCACGATGACATTTTCAAAATGATGTAGTATTTTACTCATTCTAGGGTTGGTCGGAACATTGTCTTTTCAAAACAACGAATCAATCATTCATCTCTTAGAATTTTATCATAAAAGAGATTATTCTCGTACATTTCACAATTGAAGAGATTTTCCTTCATTTTTATTTGAATAAAAATGCCCTTGGTATTGAAATGTGATTTTTTTCATTCATTTTAATTTTAATAAAAAATACTCCTATTGTTGACATAGTTTTTTTTTTTAGCTTTTTTCACTTCATTGTTTTAACACAGGTCGGATTTCGTCGTAAAATTTATTTATCAATTTAATCAACCTCATAAAATAAATCGAACTCAATAATCAAAATCTCATAACTTACATTCCCCTCGAATTTCGAGTGAGATTATGAATCGAAATGATAGATTTGATTTTAAAACAAATTTTTGGATTTTATCGATTTAAAATATTGATTGAGTTCATGAGTTGACGCCTAACTATTCGTACAAAATTAGAAAAAAGTTAGCTTAGTGTAAGAATACTATAAAATCAAGGATTCTTTCAAATGGGTACGGTGTTTTGTGACACGTGAGGAAGGGCCACGACGCTACACCCCACGTGCTCGTCGAATCGACGGTCTCTACAAGTAATGTGTTCTAGAAATATTTCTTAAACCTTATCCGTACTAGGCTATATCCTAAGTTTAAGGATGATATAAAATTGTACTATCCGTACTAGGCTATATCCTAAGTTTAAGGATGATATAAAATTGTTCAAAGATATTTTCGAATAGATGAATGCCGTTTATTATAGTCGTTTATACAAATAAAAAGACTTCTTTTATTAGAATTTCATAAGTATATTATATATATATATATATATATATATATATATATATATATATATATATATAATACCAAATAAACAAAATTAAATATGGGAATGAGAGTCAAAATGATAAGGGAAATAATTAAATAGTTTGAAAATGTTGAAAATAATATTTTTTTAACACAATTAACCATTCTTATATTTTTAAATTTTAAAACTAAATTTATAGTCTAAATAAAATGTGAGATTGTTAAAAATATAGCCAAACAGACTCTTAACGAATTGAAAATTTTTATTTTTGTTAAAGTATTATTTTTAACTATTTTCTATTATTTTGGATTTTTCAAAATTATTTAAGGACCCAAATGCAAAATAAAACCAAATAAATTAAATAAACCCAAAGCAAAGCAAACAAGTCATTAGGTTTGATGGACCTGTTTAGGAGAGGCTTGGGCCAGGATCGTGAGCTTGGGCTCGCGGGTGAGCAGGCTAAGTCAGGAGTAGGTTCATGGGTTCAGTTTTCAGATATAAGTGCGGGCCTTAGGTACCTGTTCGGTCATGGAAACGGACGAGAGCTTACCCGTCTTCTTCCTTCGGCTGATTTGCGGATAAAGCAACGAACACAACCTCAAGAGTTCTTCTCCAGCTTCCAAGCTTGAAACTGAATATACGAAAACTACCATGTCAACAAAGAACAACTTGGAATAGATTTAGGGTCGTCACTCAAAAACTAGGGGTTTAACGAGAGTTCACTAGAAAATCTCAAACTTTTTTAAAAAAAAAAGAGGCTAAAAGTGTTTGAATTTTTAGGGTCACTTGTATAATAAATAATTGTGCATATGTTATATTTAATATAAGCCAAAATAATGTGATCTAATGTGAAATTAAGTTTATGGCTTATGAGTGTATTTGTCATGAATATAAAGTGAGGATACCTAAATGACATTTCTAATTTTATGAAAGGGCTAAATTAGAAATTGTCAAACCATAATAACTAACTTATTGTTGGTTATATTTAATGGTAATGGTCCTCATTTGAAGTAAGATCAATTCCACATAAAGAAAGTCTAAAGATAGAGAGATTAAAGACTTTTTTCTATTACAAGGAGGAAAGAGAAGATTCATGCGATTAATTAAGTTACGCTTCCGCCGCATTCAAATTTTAATTTCTCATACATTAAATTATGATTTAATTAGGATAATTCTAACAATTGGTATTATTTAGAGCCATCCTAATTTAATTATGTGAGAAAATTATATCGGTGTAGATATATATGCATGAAATTTATATGAATATATGAATGCAATTCATAATAAAATTAAAAGCATGTTATTAGGAATATATATATATATATATATATATATATATATATATTAATTTGGTATAAAGATATAAAGATTTATCGATTTATAAATATTTAGATTCTCTGATTTCGTTAAGTTCCTATAAATATTTAGATTCTCTGGTTTCGTTAAGTTCCTAGATCTATGCATATTTATATTTTTTTTTTAAAGTTTTCTTAAAGAGGGACGGTTATATATTAATTAAGATTGTATGATGTTATCACGAAGATTGACGGATATATATATATATAGATTAATAGATTAATGGATATTTGGATATATTGATTTTTGATAATATCGAATAATTGAGTAAAAAAAATATATATATATATATATATATATAAAGATTTATGATATTATTTAATAATGTTTATTAAATTTATGGATAGTTAGATTATCGTTTAGATTTTCTAGTTGTTTAGATTTTCTCGTTAAGGAGAAATTCTCTGTTTTAAATTGACCGTTTTAAATTGATATATTTGCTATTAAGGGATTAAATAATGTATAATATATATTATAAATGAATTAAGGAATAATGTTTAAGGTTATATATATATATATAAATCAATATATAATAAAATTTTAATTATATCTTTTATTTTAGGATTAAAAGATTAAGGTTAATGATTATTAATAAATTAATAATTGGATTTCGTCATAAAAATATTTGAAATTTGATCAAATAAATCTCAAAGATTTATTATTTAATTGGATTAATATGATACATTATAAATTTCAAAATCAAGTAAGATTTGGCCTACGGTATAATTTTATTTTTTAAATTACATGTTTCTTGGAAATTATATATTATTGATTTGGGTTATATACAATAATATGACATTTAAATTTAAAATAATGATATTATTGTTCATTATTTGGATTGTATTGATTGATACAAATAATCACCAAAATGACAATGTTTGTTGAAATTAATTCAAGACAATTTTGAATGGTAGTATTGTGTAATTCATGTGATTATATTATTTGGCCCAAAAGCTGATAATTAATTGACAGAATTGCATTAATACTTGTGATGATAAATATGTAATAATTATAAAGTCTTATTCATGTGAATAATTAATTCATCCAAAGATAGATTGATTATTTGACATTTCTTATTATTAATGTTTGATCATTACACTAAAATACTATTAGCAATTAATATTACTGTCAAAGACTTGATATTAATGTTGCATTAAGTATTTTGAGATGAAATAAATCATTATTTGAATTTAATTGTTACTTAAGTCTATAAATGTGAGCAACTATTTTATTAAATATATTCTAAGTGATTAATGGCTATAATTTTTTATTATGTAAAGATAAAGATAGTTTTTTTTTAGACGAGACTGCAATATTTTTTTGAGGATATTAAGTTTGAGGGGAGAAATGATTGTGTCTTTAAAAATGATTTAGATCAATAATTCCTATTGTGGAAGATTTGATTTATATCTCAAGTGTTTTTGACATTGATAAAGATTTTATTGATACTGATGATAATGTTCAAAAATCAAGAGTAACAAGACAATATTGATCAAATTCATTAAGTACAAACTCAACAACCTCAAAATTAAGTGTCTTTATGACAATCCAGTTTAATTGAATTACTCTTTAAGGACAATTTATAGTACTCGTTGCATATTTTGATATGAGCTTCACCATAATAGATGTTAAGGGGGGTTTTACAATAGAGACATTGAAAAAAAAATTAATGCAATGAGAAAACTTTGTGTTGAGAAACCAAATTAATATGGTTTGGAAATTAAAGACTTAAAGAAGCGTCTCGTTAGTGATACCATAAGTTTCACAAAATAACAATTCTCTCGTTTAGTTTTGAGGTGAATTTAATTGATTATTTGTGTATCACAAGTTCAGTGAGAGTAAATGTTTATTTATGGTTTTATATATGGGCGACATTTTGTTTGTCACAAACTTTACTTGACATTAAGTAGCCAATAGTTATGAGATATTTGAAAAGAATTAAGAATTAAATGCTCACATATAAGAAGTCGGAAAGTCTTGAGATCATTGAGTATTCTGACTCCGATATTACGAAATGTCAAAATAGTATGAAATCTACTTCGGATAATATTTTTCGCTAGCTGGTTTTGTCGTTTCTTGAAGAAGTGTCAAACAAACACTTATGGCGTCATCCACTATTGCAGCGGAATTTATGACATGTTACTAGGCATCAAATTAAGTGATTTTGACATCAAGTTTATTTTATGAAAGAAATGATACAAAGTGGATAGATTTCTATAAAATATATATGTACAAACTCTATGGTTATGAACCTCATGGAAATAAGTTTATCATCTAATGTCTTTCATGAAGATATTGCTCATATGAGTGTTATAGAGATCAACGATCTCTAACTTCAGTGGGAGTTTGTAATTTTGACATCTTCCAGTTTAATTATTTTATAGATATTTATAAATTTTTTATTCTGATCAGAACTTAAATATTATTCAGTTCATTACACTTTGTATAATTATGTTTAAAGTATGATTTCACTAAAGTTAAGTAGGACCAGTTGAAAATTGACATGAAAAGATCACCTTGCATGGAATTTTCATTCCTCACATTTATGATATGATTTGTCAATTAATTGTATTGATTTATGTGATCATTGTTGGGTCTAGTTGTGCTTAAATACAACGACGAGCCCTTTGGTCATATATTGATATGTTTAATTGATAAAATTGTTTATACAACATATGATTGAGATGACATAAAACTTCAGGCGCATTATGGTTGATACATTTATTTTTGTACATACGTGACCCAGTGGAAGATTGTTGGAATTTTTAGGGTCACTTATATAATAAATAATTGTGCATATGTCATATTTAATATAAGCCAAAATAATGTGATCTAATGTGAAATTAAGTTTATGAGTTATGGGTGTATTTGTCATGAATATAAAGTGAGGATACCTAAGTGACATTTCTAATTTTATGAAGGGTCTAAATTAGAAATTGTCAAAGCATAATAACTAACTTATTGTTGGTTATATGTAATGGTAATGGTCCCCATTTGAAGTAAGATCAATTCTCCTTTGCGTCCCCATCAACAAAGAGAGAAACCTATTGACTTGCTCATCAATTAGAAGAACCATTCCACATAAATAAAGAAAGTCTAAAGATAGAGAGATTAAAGACTTTTTTCTATTACAAAGAAAGAGAAGATTCATGCTTAATTAAGGTACGCTTCGTCGCATTCAGATTTTAATTTCTCACATTTTAATATCTTACACATTAAATTAGGATTTAATTAGGATAATTCTAACAAAAACTTTATTTTTCTTTTACCAAATTCTTTGTGAGGCTACTATAATTCACAATAGCTCCAAAAAAAAAATATTCACAATAGCTCCAAAAATTTTTTTTCATAATAGCTATCTACAACATAATATAAAGAACATACAACATGATAAAAAAAAAATCTGAAAGAAAGAAGAAACAAAAATTCAAAGCATGCTTCAAAATAATAGGGAAATGGATTGAAAAAAAAAACTCATTTATATATTTATAATAAATTAAATATTCATTTTTTTCTCTCTTTTCTTTTTTATTAATTAATTAAACAATTTCTCTCTTATTTTTTATTTATTAATTAATTAATTTATCTCCTTTTATTTATTTTTCTTTGTAATATTTTTGTGAAGTTATTTTTTCTTTAATATAAATAAAAATAAAATTAGTAGTTTTTTTGTTTAATTTTTTTATTCAGGTTTATAATAGTAAACAAAATCATTAAGTTACTATTTTTTTTAAATCTTGATTATTACTCTCTTGGTGTTTGATAGATTAATATCTATTATTATCCCAAATTAATAGTCGTTTGTTATTGAAGGGATGAATCATTGTAATATCCAAGTATTAGCTATTTAAAAGGATCAAACAATTTTAAAATAATTAATAATAATATAAGAAGAATGCAAAAATACATCTGTTAGACTGCACGTCTAACTACGTATCCGTTAGACTACACGTCTAACTATGTCTATTAGACTTCACGTCTAACTACGTATCTGTTAGACTACATATCTAACTAGGTATCTGTTAGACTTCACGTCTAACTACGTCTGTTAGACTGCACGTCTAACTACGTATCTGTTAGATTGCACGTCTAACTACGTTTGTTAGACTGCACGTCTAACTACGTATGTGTTAGACTGCACTTTTAACTATGTCTGTTAGACTACATGTCTAACTACGTATCCGTTAGACTGCACGTCTAACTACGTCTGTTAGAATACACGTCTAACTACGTATTCGTTAGACTGCACGTCTAACTATGTCTGTATGACTGCACGTCTAACTACGTATATGTTAGATTGCACGTCTAACTACGTCTATTAGACTACACGTCTAACTACGTATCTGTTAGACTGCACGTCTAACTCAATGCATCTAATGGCCAATCAGTCTAATGAACCTCATTCAAACTTAGTCTAATATAACATGTTTTCGATACACCTGCATCAAAAACAATTAGACGGCTTAGATTAAGTTTTATACCAACACATCATCAAAATTCCATTTGTCAAAATACTTTGACCCTTAGTCAAAATAATTTGACCCAAAAATTTCCCCCTTTTTGATGATGATGTTAAAACTTTGCATAGATAACAAAATGAGCATCCATCATATAAAAGAATAGAGTCAAATTTGTTCACCAATTTTACAGAAACGCTTTCGAAAAACCAATATTCAGAAACCAAATTTAAAGAACCAAGTTCATAAACTAATAGAAGATAGTTTAAGAGAAAAGAGATTATTATTCTTCCTTTTTCATGAGTGGGTCGATTGGGTAGCGAGATCCTTCATAGCTGAGTTCTTCACCAGTTAGAAGGTTGTGAAAAGGAGGAATAGAACGACCACTACGACCATTTCCACCACTTTGGCCACCGCGATCGCCGTTGCGACCTCCCCCTCTTTTGATTGGTCTATCGTTATCATCAACAGTTGGCTTTCGCTTTGATCTGGTGCCGGTTGAAACACCGCCACCTTTTCTGCCGCTATTGTCCTTGCCTTGAGTGATAAGATTCTTCTCTTTCTCGGCAGTAGCCTTTTCATCTTCTTCAGCCTGAATCTTCCTTGCAAAGGAATCAGCCTGTTCCAACCTCTCAGCATCAGCTCTTCTCATATTACCTTGAATTTCAACCATCTGATCTTGAAATCAAACTAATTCCATCCATAACTTCATTATGGAGATCAATGACATTTGCTCTTTCGCAGTTAAGAAACTCGGTTTGCCGTTTAAAGAAGTTCTTTTCAAATTTGGTGTATGACTTGTTGATGATATGAACCACATACGTGTTCTTCTTCAGTGTCCGCTCCATCTCATTATGGGTTTTAAGAAGATCGGCAAATTCCTTCTTGTTTGATGTCCGAGTCTTCATAATCTTCATCATATTTGATTGCATTTCAGCCATATTTAATTGCATTGTATTTGTTAGACTGCACGTCTAACTCAATGCATCTAATGGCCAGTTAGTCTAATGAACCTCATTCAGACTTAGTCTAATATAACATGTTTTCGATACACCTGCACCAAAAACAATTAGACGGCTTAGATTAAGTTTTGTACCAACACATCATCAAAATTCCATTAGTCAAAATACTTTGACCCTTAGTCAAAATAATTTGACCCAACACACTTAACCATTTAATTAGGCATAAAACTTGTCGCCTAACGGGTTCTAACCTAGGACCTCGAGGAGGCTGGGGATATCCACCTCTTGTTGCCTCTAGTAGAGCGATTAGACAGGCCAACCCATGGCGGGGAGGCCTACCCGCCAAAACCCATCGTTTGACGGGTCGACGTCGGGTCGACCCACCATTCTAGTGGGCTGAAAATCCCCAAACCAACCCAACCTAAGGTGGGCCATCCCATGGGTTATCTCACTACAAATAAAAATCATTAATAATTCTAGAAAACAAGAGTTTAAGAGCATGATCAAATAGTCATAATACACACCAAACAAGAGTCTTGTATATCGTTACACATTTTGAAAATGAATATATTATTTAACATAATATTAAGTTTTAGACTTTCAGTGTGAAGCTTCTAGAAATAGAACCAAGTTTGAATCCACGAACCCTTGAAGGCGATAATGAAGAGAAGAAAGATGGAATAAATAAGTAGTCGGCGGCCAATGGGCAAAATATTGAGTATTGACTACTGTAGTCTGGAACCTAGTTTTAATCCATGAAACCTTGAAGGCTATAATGAAGAGAAGAAAGACAGAACAAATAAGTAGTCGGCGACCAATGGTCAAAATATTGAGTATTGACTGCTGCAATGTTGTTTAGGAGAGGAAAAAATAAAGACTATGCGGTATATGCCTATAAGGCTATAAATCAGATTAGATTTTTTTTGCCAACTAGCGAGCCAACCCAAGCCTGACCCGCCTAGGCCCACAACCCGAGTGGCCTGGCCCGTGTAGGCCCACTTCCAAATGGATTGCTAATATTTCAACCTAACCCGTCTAAATTGTTTGTGGGGCAGTCCATCCCAACAAACCTAACCCAAATTGACGGCTCTAACCACTAGGGATAACACATTGATTCTTAGTCTCAACGATAAGGTGTTTTGAGAGGAATTTAGTGTCACGACAACAATAGAGGTGCAACTTTAGTTGGAGTCTTTGTATATGACTAAAACACTATCGTGTCAAATCTACATCAAGTAGAGATTCTTCAAGTCTGGAATGGTTGAGGAGAAGGACTTGTAGATGCATCTCGACGATTATATCAAGGTTCTTATTGATTTGGAAAACATCGAGAAGAAATACAAGGATGAGGATAAGGCGATGGTACTTTTGAATTCCTTACTGAAGTTGTATGAGACGTTCGTAGACATACTCGAGCATGGGAGGGAAGATCTTACCCTCGATAATGTGATGAGTGCGTTGAGATCGAAGGACCAAAAGAAGAAGAATAAAGAGAGCAATGTAAGTGGAGATGGACTCTTGGTTCGAGGGAGAACAGAGAGGAGATACAATAAAAGTAAGAAGAAGAGACATTCAAATTCTCTAAGGAAGAAATCTATGAAGTGCTACAATTGTGACAAGGAGGAGCAATTTAAGCGAGATTGTCCAAATTTGAGTAACGATGGAAAAAGAGTTGAGAAACGACGGTTATTCAAGAGGTTAAGAATGGGTACAAAAGTGTGAATGTTCTCATTGTCTTCACTAATCAGTCCGACAAGCGTTGAATTATGAATTATATGTGTTCATTTAATATGACACCTAATGAGAGTTAGTTCGAGACCTATGAAAAAACCTCGGTGGGCGAGGTTTTGTTAGGTAACAACAAGTCTTGCAAGGTGAGGGGATCGGAATAGTGTGTTTGAAGATGCATGATGAATCGAGAGGGTATTGACAAACGTACGACACGTTCTAGACTTTCAGAGGCATTTAATATCTCTCAACTCACTAGACCAAGTTGGTTTTGCATGAAAGGGTGAGAAGAACGTATTTAGGGTCATAAAGGGGTTACTGGTGGTAATGAGAGGCATGCGAGAGAAGAGTATTTATGTCTTTCAAGGCAGCACCTTGGTTGGTGATTATGTGGTAGTGGTAAAGCCTCAAGATGTATCGCTCACGAGTCTATGGCATAAGAGATTGGGGCAGGTGAAGGAGGGGTGTTTGAAGGAGCTGAGTAAGAGAGACTATTTTGGCAAGGAGAAACTTGATGATTTTGAGTTTTGTGAGAATTACATATACGGTATAGCTACGAGGGTGAAGTTTGGGCGGTTGGTTGAGGTGACTCGGGAGACCCTTAGTTATGTTCACTCAGACTTGTGGGAGACGGCGAGGACTACAACTCGAGGTGGAGGTTGGAACTTTATCACCTTAATTGATAATTGTTCACGCAGTATTTGGGTATACATCTTGAAGTACAAGGATGAAACATTTGATAAGTTCAAGGAGTGGAAGAAGATGGTAGAGACTTAGACTAGGAAGAAGGTTAAAAAAACTCTGAACAGATAACGGTTTGGAGTACCTAGGCGAGGAGTTCAATCATTTTATCAAGGAAGAAGAGATGGTTTGTCACAAAATCGTTCGACAGACACCGCAACAAAATGGCTTGGAGGAGCAAATGAATAAAACGCTACTTGAGCGTGTCTAGTGTATGTTGTTTGAGGCCGGTCTACCGAAGTGGCTTTGGGGTGAGGCGGTTAGCATAGTGGTTTATCTTATCAATCGTTGTCTATCGACGCCATTGGAATGCAAGACACCGGAAAAAGTTTGGAATGACGCTCCTCCAAAACCCGACAACATGAAGGTATTTGGGTGTGTGACTTATACGCACCAACGGAATGAAAAGCTTGATCCGAGAATGAAGAAATATATGTTCATTGAATATCCTGGGGAGTAAAGGGTTGGAAACTATTTTATAAGGAAAGAGAGATGACCAAGGAATCATTAACTATGACGTGATCTTTAGGGAAACTGAGTCCTACTATAGAGTAACACAGTCAGTCGAAGCTGGCAAGGTCGCTAAAGAGAGGACATAATTTGAGGTGGAGTTCTTAGGAGAGATTACTAAAGAATCGGTATACATGGGAGAGGCTAGTAAAGAGGACGAAATAAACGGTTAGGTAGAGGAGGAAGGTACGGTTCTAGAAGAGAACCTTAGCTCCTACCATTTAGTGCAAGATAGAGATCATATGACAACCCAATTTAGTGGCTTTTACAATCCTTGTGGCAAATAGGGTACAAGATTCAAAGCCGAGATCATTTAGAGAGGCGATGAAGTGCAAGGAGAGAACCGAATGGAAGCGTGTTATGGCGGGGGAGATGACATCGCTTAACAAAAACGAGACGTGGAATTATTGGAAAAACTCAAGAATCAATGGGTGGTTAATTCAAACTGGGTGTTCAAGTGCAAAGAAGGTGTAAAAGGTAGTAACAAGTCAAGGTTTAAGGCATGATTGTTTGATAAGGGCTTCACACAACGTGAAGGGGTCAACTTTAACGAGATCTACCCCTAATAGTGAAGCACACGTTCATTAATGTATTATTTGCTCTAGTGAATCAGTTTGACTTGAAGCTCGAGCAAATGGATGTGAAGACGACATTTCTTCATGTGAACTTGGAGGAGAAGATCTTCATGACGCAACCTAAGGGGTTCGTCAAACCTGGTGATGAAGACAAGGTGTGTCTCCTTAAATGCTCGCTTTATGGTTTGAAACAATCTTTAAGACAATGATATTTGCGCTTTGATGATTTTAATGGATCATAACAATTTCGTGAGGAGAAATTTAAATAATTGTGTTTATGTGAAGTGGGTTGATGGTTGTAGGGTCTTTCTATTGTTATACGTGGATGATATGTTAATCGCATAGGGAAACAATGAAGAGGTTTGCAAGGTCAATAGTTTGTTTGGGAGTGAGTTCGAGATGAAGGATATGGGACCAACAAAGAAAATTTTGGGGATGGTGATTGAGCGGGATCGAGAGAAAGACTTTTTATTCGTGTCTTAAAGCGACTACCTCCAAAGAGTGGTTTCCAAGTTTGGGATGTCTAACGCTAAGGCGGTTCAAACTCCATTAACTACTCATTTCAAGCTCTACTCAAAGATATCACCGAACACCAAGGAGGAAAATGTGATAATATCAAACACCACATATGTGAGTGTCGTCGGGAGCCTAATGTATTCCATGGTATATACACGGCATGATCTTGCTCATGTAGTTAGTCTTGTTAGTCTCTTTATGATGAACCTAGGGAAAAACATTGGGAGGTGACGAAGTGGGTTCTCCGTTATGTTGAGGGATCCTTAGATGTCGATCTTTGTTTTAAAAGGAAGGGTGTATGTGATGATAAGTTGAGAGGATATGTTGATGCTGATGTTGTAGGTGACTTGGACAAGAGAAGGTCTCTAACGGGATATGTGTTTACCCTATTTGGATGCTCGATAAGTTGGAAGGCACAATTACAATTCGTAGTTGTCTTTTCAACGACGGAGGTCGAGTATATCATTGTGACGAAGGGCGTCAAGGAGGCACTTTGGTTGAAGGGTCTCATGGTTGAATTGGGGGTTAAGCACGTTAAAGTGGAGTTATTTTGCGATAACCAAAGCGCCATACACTTGTCTAAGAACTCGATATTTCACGAGCGCACAAAGTACATCGACATTCAACTTCACTACATTCGAGATGTCATAGCGAGTGGAGCGGTAGTTGTAGAGAAGGTTCACACAAATGAGATATGGCCACGAAGGTGGTGACGGGAATCAAGTTTCGAAAATGTTGTGACTTGATTCACATCACAATGGTTGGAACGTAATCGGAGAAGTAGGAGGATCGATTATATGGTGTTCTTGGTGATGAGGCTCATTCGTTTGACAATAGACATAGAGGCAATGTGGAGTATTTGTGGAATTAGGCATAGGGTTTTGAGGCCCAATTTGATGTACCACAATGTTAGGTACAAAAAGAGGAAAGAATATATGTGTGATTATTTGTTGAATTCAAAAAGGCATAAAATCATATAAGGGTGAAGATTGTTGGGTTGAAATTTCTAATTAATTTAAAAATAAATTAACAATTTTAAGTTG
>NW_025919007.1:0-22000 GCF_907164915.1 Impatiens glandulifera
AAAAAGCGGAGCATATATGACTTCTCGGACTCGGAATAGGGACTCTCTTTCCTTTACTTGTCTTAGTATTTTTATATATTATATTATTTTCGGTTATCTATCATATATATAAAGCTATTTTTGAAACCGACCTTCTCTTGCATCTCTACTTAGTTTTGATAATTTTAAATAAAATAATCAAAAAGGGAGAAATTGTTAGATAAAATTAGACCGGTTCAAATAAACCTAACTTAAATAAACCTTCCATGCAGGAACAAAGAACCGGACTGGACAAACAAAAGAACCGGCTAAGAAAACTAGCCGGTCAAGCTACTAAACTGACCAAGAATATTTGGAACGTGACCGCACAAAGAAAGGATCGGCCAAAGCTTAAAACCGGAAACATCAAACAGCCGATCAGCCACAAGGCAGAGGAATAACCGGAAGAAGTCCGGTTATATCACCCATACCGGAAGCCATCCGGTTAAGTCAAATGACCGACCAGTACAAGAAGACAATTCGGGTATCTGCTGAGAATGATACCAAAGGAACAGACTGAACACTTCCATATCCATACAATTCTGAGGAAAGTCTGCAGGCTGCAGAAGTCAGTCCTGCCAGATCTTTCCACTTCGGAATAAGTCAGAAAGGAGATCTTCCAAGTACAGACAACTGTCCAACAGACAGTGCCTACATTGAGTAAAAGACAAACCCAACAGGTTTGTCTTACATACCGGAAGAACAGACTGCCAGGTCTGAGGTTGACTGTCAGGTCTGGAAAGGTGACCGCAGGTTCTGAATCAATGAATCACTGAACCTCTGCATCTCTGATCAGCCAATCAGATTCAAGGTAGTGAAATATGACCGTTGGCATATTTCACCTATAAAAAGGGGGCAGTTGAAGAAGAGTAAATGTGAGACAAGTGCGACACATAGCAAGCATTCAATTTACAAGTGAAAATAGTGTGCTCTCTTTCTAGAAAGCCTAGTGTTAAAGTTGAAGTGTTTAACTTACAATTCCGGTACAAATTGTAAGAGTGTTATCGAGTAGGAAATAAGTCTCGATCGGATTGTATTTGTATTCCTTAGTGAATATCCTTCTCGCGGTTTCGAGAGGAAGGGGTGACGTAGGAGCTTTATCTCCGAACATCCATAACATCGGTCTTGTTATTTACTTTCTGCCAGCTCCATTATCTAACCGATTTACACTAACTTAACTACAATACTCTAAACTGACTCTATATTATCCATACCGAACCACCAGATTACCGAAACCAACCCACCATTCTTCAAACCTTCATCATCCGAAACCGGCTTTGCCTATTATACAAGTGTGCTGCTTCAACCTGAAAGTAAACCCCTTCCGCACTTGAACCTAGTTCAAGGGTTTGTGACAGGTTGTGTAGTATTGAAACCCCGGTGTTAATCTCTAACTGGATTAACCACCACCCTTCGAGTGAGAACCGCTAACCGGTCCAACCCCCGGTCCTCCAGCGGCTACCTAGATCCTAACATCAAGCTATGCACAAAACGGTTCAAAGCTCGACCTCGATAAAAGCTTATTTCAACATAATCCAATTCCATGTTTTGTATAACTTGCATAATGGACAAAGGACTCATGTCCAAACTATGGAGACCTAATTATTCTCAATGTAGAAAAATAAAGAAGAGAATATATATTGTTAACATGCTAAGAGGTGCATTAGGATTACCTATGATTAGTTTAGGTAGATGATTTATGTTCATCTGAGGTTTGGTCCCAGTGGGTCAGCCATCTAATTAGCTATCTCAAGAATATCTGGATTGTCAACAGCCTGTTGACTTTCAGTTTGGTTTTCTGGTTGAGCTTCAACCAGATTAGTTGGTTGATTAACTTGATCAGCTGATCAGACGTGCTATTTCTAATGACCTGAACCTCATCGTCACTATCTAATTAAAGATTAGCAGCTTCCAACATGTTTGCCACTTTGATGATTTCTTTCGAATTACTTTTAATAAATTCATCAAAAATAATATGAGTAGATTCTTCAATAGTTAATGTTTGTTTATTAAAAATTATATACGCTTTACTCACTCAAGAATATCCTAACATTATGTCAGCGTCTGTCTTAGCATCAAAAGCAGTCATATGAGTTTTGACATTGTTATGAATAAAATATTTACAGCCAAAAATTCTAAAATCTGAAATTTTAGGAACTCTGCCATAGAAAATCTTGTAGGGTATTTTATTAAAACCTTTTTAATCATTGATATGTTTTGAGAATAACATGTTGTGTAAATAGCTTCTGCCCATAGCTTTTGAGACACGCCGGAATTTGTAGCATTGACTTAGAAGGTTCCTTTAGTGTTTTGTTCCTTCTTTCAGCAACATCATTCTGTTGTGGGGTTCTAGCACTAGACAACTCTTGTCTAATACCTGATTCCTCAAGAAAGGACGACAAAACTTTGTTTATAAATTATGTTATCTATCACTTATAATCTTTATAACACTTAAAATATTTTTCATTTTGTAATCTTTTATTGATTTTAATCAATTTTTCAGTAATTTGATCCTTATAAACTAATAAAATAACCCAAGTAAATCTAGAATAATTCCCCTTAAGTTGGTTACTAGAATTGGACCAAACAGATCCATGTGCAATAATTCCAAACACCTATCGGATTGAGTATTCCCTTTATTTTTAAAAGTTGATCTGGCCTGTTTGTCCATCTAACAAGCAGGACAGACCTTATCTTTAGAAAACTTCAATTTAGGCATACCAACTACAAGATTTTTTGAACAAATGTTGTTGATAGTTTTAAAGTTTAAATGATTTTATCTTTTATGCCAAAGCTAATTTTAATCATTTTTAGCTATCATTCAAACAGGATCAAAAGTCTTAGTCTTTCAGTTCATCTTATATGAGTTTCGTATTCTATTTCCTGTCAGTAGAGTGTTTCCTAGCTGATTTTTAACTATACATGCATGTTTTTGAAAATCTACAATGTTGTCGTTATCACACATTTGACTAATATTAATCAAGTTATAACATTGATTTTATACTAGCAACACGTTATTAATAGTAAAGTTATCGTGGACAATCTTACCCTTACCCACGGTTTTACCTTTGATGTTATCACCGAATGTGATTTTTAGTCCTGTGCAATTAGTTATGTCAATCAACAACCTACTGTTTCCTCTCATATGTTTGGAGCAGACGTTGTCCAGATACCAAACAGACTCCTTTAGGTAGTTCAATTGAGTTACTTACAAATATACATATTTACATATTTGGTACGGAGCTTCATTTGGGTCCATGATTAATTAGTCCCTTGGGGATCCATATTTGGGTTATTTTTATGGATCTCCCATTTTGTGTTGTCAACAAAGAGTAAGATTTAGACTTGGCAAATGTCTTTCTGCCAGTTGATGATCCCTTAGTCTTAGAGGATGATTTTTTATGAAAACTTTTTGACTTCCTGTCAAAGTTTTATTTGCTAGAACAACTGGCTTCCAGCTTCTAAGGCTTGAGTCAGCTGGTAGTTGGCTTAATATATTTAATATTATCTTTTAAGGTTAAGTCGTCACAGTTGTGACTAGTTCTAGTATCAGTGAAAGTACTCTTGACAAAACTTATGGATTTAAACTTACCTTTAACTGGGTTTAACTTTTTACTGGACTCATCTGGAGAGTTATTATCAAATCTTTAACTAGATTTACATCTGGCAGGCCTTTGCTCAGTAATCATCTATGTAACAGTTTTCCAGATTTCGTCCAAGAACTAATCACATAGTTCAATCTTTTGTTTTCAGCGGAAAGAGTATTGATTGTTTCTTTGAGCTTCTCATTCTCAAATGAGAACTCATTTAATACATTATTTTTCAAAACTTCAGGTTCATGGTATTTGAGATGAAAAACTTGTACTGTCAGATTCATTTTTCAAATTAATTTCATAAAAAGAGTCGGACAGCTTCTTATACTCAAAGACCATATCATTGAGTGCAATGAATAGATCATCTCTCGTGAAGTCATCATAGGAGAAGTCAAATACCTCAGTGCAGTCATCTATGAATAATTTGACACCCTCATGTTCACTTTCGCTTGATGAGCTGTCATCTGATTCACTATCATCTCATTTTCTCTTGCTTTCCTCATCCAGCATAGCTTTTTGTTATTTTTCTATTTCTTCTATCTGATTGCTTCTTGTCGTACCTCTTGGGCTTTCTGCAGTCATCCTTGAAATGACCTGGTTTATCACAGTTAAAGCATTTCAAGTTAGCTTTTGGTTTCTCTTTATTATTATATCTATTAAAATTAGAGTTAGAGTTAGGATGGTTCTTCTTCATAAATTTGCCAAACTTCTTGACGAAGAATGACATTGCATCGTTGTTAATCTACTTAGCAAATTTCACAACAGTACGGTGGCATGTGGCTCTTCAGTAGTCACTAGCGCCTCTGTGATGGTCAACGTGGATAGCTCCTCTTTATTCCTTAAGTTATTTCAAACTCGTAGACTTTCAGATCGGCGAATAACTCGTGCAGCTCAATCTTGTTGAGATATTTGGATTCCCTCATTTCTATCGTATTGATGTCTCATTATCTAGGAAGAGCTCTCATGACTTTAATAACAACCTCTATGTTGTTGTAAGTCTTTCCCAGAGTGGAGAGTTCAATGACAATACTACTGAAACGTTCATCGAATTCAGTCATTGTCTCTCTAGGACGCATCTTCATGTTTTCAAAATTCTATGTTGCAACCATCAACTTATTTTCTTTGGTTTGGTCGTTGTTTTCAAAGAGTTGAGTTAGCTTCTCCCAAATTTCTTTGGCAGTAGCGCATGACTTGATCTTGTTGAACATATTTTTGTTCAGTGCCTTATAGAGGATATCTTGGGCCACATTGTCTAGGTTGGAATTCTTTTTATCTTCAGCAGTTCACACATGTATTGGCTTATCCTTCATCGTAGGAATACCATCGGTTGAGGTTGTGACTGTGCTGATTGTATGGATCTTCATCGGCCCAACAGTGATGACGTACCACATATCGTCATCTTGAGCAGTCAAGTGAACTTGCATACTTATTTGCCAATCATCATAATCTTTCTAGTGAACATTGGGAATTATTTTAGGATGATTGATTAGCTGAAGAATATAAACTCTTGCTCTGAAACCACTTGTTAGGATCGGTTACAACAATTGATGGGGGGTTGAATATTATTGTGTTAATATTGACTTACAATGCAATTTTAATCCTGTTAGAGATTAAAATATGTTTCTATTCAACACAAATTGTTGCAAGCTCTTGAATGAATTCAAGTACGGAAATGCTTGCTAGATTTGAGGCAGTAGATGTAAGACCGAAAAATGCGGAAAGTAAATAACAAAAGAGTTTTATCAATGTTCGGAGATAAAATTCCTATGTCACCCTTTCTTCTATTTCTAGAAAGATTCCAATAGAAGACTTTGGTTTATATAGTGCCTATACAAACTCAGTCAGAACTCAGGACTTAACAACTGCCTATTCTGAACTTCTAGCACTCACTCTGTTGAACATACAACTTTTTGTTCAACTTACAATACTGAATATACTCTCAGCTTATACAATGTATGCTTATTACAGTTAAAGAGAGAGTAAGAATTTAGAACTCTTTGATTATGCAATTTTGTTACTGTGTAACGTAGCTAGTTCGTCGTTGTACTCAGAAGATCTTTTATAATTAAGTGTAGAAACAATCGACTCTAATTTTTGGATTTTAAAATGATCGGAAAGATTTGACGTACCTCAAATCCAAATATTCGGGGATCCGTCGTACCGAAGCTATAGTGATCCGTTCATAAGTCCAAGGATTTGACGTTGTATTTTGATGTCCTTTGATGTTGAGATGTAGGCAACGATCGAATCTGATACGTAGATATGTGTCGACTTTCTAATGGTTGAACACTTGGTGGTAGTTGTAATAAGTTGACTAGAAAGTCTATTTATAACGAATGTTGATGTTCGTTATGCTGATGAGCTATGCAGATAAGTAGAGCTATTCTTTAGACGACTGCTGAAGTAAGGCGTCTGATCGCACTTCTTCAAACTGCTGCTGAATCAAGGCGTCTTCTCGCGCTTCTTCAAACTGCTGCTGAAGCAAGGCGTCTACTCGCGCTTTTTTAGATTGTTGCTGAAGCAAGGCGTCCGCTCGCGCTTCTTTAGACTGTTGCTGAAGCAAGGCGTCTACTCGTGCTTATTTAGACTGCTTCTGAAGTAAGGCGTCTACTCGCGCTTTCTCAGCTCGAGACGTCTGTTGCGCTTCCTCATCTTGAGACGTCTACTTGCGCTTCCTCAGCTTGAGACGTCTGCTCGCGCATTCTTAGCTCGAGACGTATATTCACGCATTCTCAGCTCGAGACGTCTGTTCGAAGTGATATGTCTACACGCGCTTCCTCAGTTGTACATGCGCATAGACATTTGCACAACTTAGTTTTATTCAATTATGAATTCATTATCAAAACTATGTCGGATTTAATTAAACTTAGTTTTATTAACCTAAGTTCATTTTAATCAATTAATGCATTTAATCTTAATTAATTCTTTCTTTCTCTTCATTTAACTTATTCTAACATACTCATAAATTTATAAATATAAATTTATAAATTTATTTATGTATATAATAAATTTTTAATTTCTCTATGGTTATTTTCTCATTTTTCCAATATTTAAGGTTTAGTTTATTTATTGTAAATAATTATTATTATCTTAAACAGAAAAAAATATTTAATTTAAATAATTATCATTTCTTTTAAATTTAGTCTTATCGAATAAGATAGTTATTTTAGACCGGTTAGGATTCGAAAAATAAATAAATTAAAATAAGTGTAAAACATTTCTTAAAGATGTCAAAAATATTAAAAATAGAGATCATTTTCTAACGGGCACGTGAAACATAACATCAACTTTTTTTCTCATATGTAATCATGCAACAAACACCTAAAACATCTCTTTTTTTATAGCTTTATTTTTTTACATACCAAAAATATTACTTTTTCTAATTTTGTGAAAAATATTATATGAAAATTTAATATAAATAATTATTATATTAAATTTTCATATAATTTAGACTAGTTAGAATTTAATATAAATATAGAATTTAATATGGAAATTTAAACCTATGAAAATTTAATATAAATATAGTCTTATGACATATGATATATATTTTAGACTAGTTAGAATTTGAACAATAAATGATTAAAATAAGTATAAAACATTTCTAAAATATTGTCAAAATATTAAAAGTTAAACCTTTTGTAACGGGCACGTGAGACATAGCACCGAGGCTTTTTCTCACGCGTAACAAAGTATCGAATTCCTAAAGAATTTCTTTTCCAATAACGTTGTTGTTTGACACGCCAAAAATATTTTTTTTCGTAATTTTGGTAAGAAAATTAGGTGGCGACTCATAAGTCACCAAATGTTTTATAACAAATTCTCTGATTTGATTTCATTTTTATTTTAAAATTTTAAAAAGAGATTTATTATATTATATTTATTTCTAAAATTCGAAAATCGAATATCTTTTGTGGCGATATTTTAAACGCGTACAATAATATATTAAGTAAAATTACTCCAAAAATATTTAAAGAAACACTACTATATGAAGCAAAGTTTAATATTTAAATAAACAATATTACATAAAAGCAAAGTTTATAAAGAAAATTACAAATTATCCTAGCACCATGGCCTTATTACAATAATATCTTGGCTCGGGTACATAACATTACTAAATAAATTATCATAATAAGTAGGACCTCAATAAATTATGATAGCAGATCATTGACCAGTACTTTTGATCTTATTCATAAAACATACATATGTCTTTATAACAATTATTTAATTATGTAGGTTCATTTCTTATAATTCCTCTTTTAATTCCTCATCCAAATCATCCTTAAGGCCTAAGAATTTTTCTGAACCATTTATAAGAAGCTTTCTTGTATCTTTTGAGGTTGTCTTGAAAGTCGATGTAACTAATTCCAAAACGAATTGTGTAGCCAGAGCTCCATTCAAGATCATCCAACAACTTCTATACAAAGTATCCGAGCACATTTGAACCTTCCCTGTTGTTCAATTCATATTATCAAACAAACTTATAATTTTATTTAAGTAATTTGTGTTTGAATATTTGAACTCACAACCTTGATGAAATTAGTTTTGCTCTCTAATGAACATATAATAATGATATCAACTTACTCTATAGCAACTCTAAGGAGGTCAAGGTGAGAAAAGTGGTACTTGATTCTCCATGGGTCATTAAGGGCATCACTAAGCGGAATTGAGGGATCATTTTTTTCAGATATCCCTATGTGATAATATCAATATTGATTTAGTTAATTTAAAAAAGACATGCATAAATGAAGTGTGACATAATTAATATTCAAATATACCATTTTCAGTGATAAAATCTTTTGGGTTTCCATATTTATCCTTTACATGGATAAGGAAATCACGAATTCCCCTTGAATAGACATTAATCAAAGCTGAACAAGGAGCCTGAAATGTCATCAACATCAAGATTATAATTTTAAATATTAATTATTAATTAATCAAGATACTGGAATACCATTTAGTTGCCCGTTGCGCTCAGCTAAAGAACATATAATTGAAAGAGTTAATTAAGAATAAATAGTTAATCATGAGTTAGCCAAACAAATTTAATAACTAATTAATTATCATCTTAACTTACCTGTAGTGTAGACATTAATATCTGTGAAGTATGTCTCTTCACTTGGATTAGCTGGAACTTTTCTATTGAATACATATTTTGTTGAATAATAATTTAGACCAATGACATCAAATGAACCTATCAACGAAGCAGACTCTTCTTCGGTAAATTTCGGAAGTCTGACTCCTACATTGCGACGCATCACTTCAGGGTAGTCACCATGTATCTTAGGCTCAACAAACCTATTGGTATTAATTGCGATATTATATTAACAAGTTAGTTATCAATTTATATATATATATATGTAAGTTTGTTTTGTATTTTTTTTTACAAGGTCATTATTAATGGAAACAAATCTAGCTTAGAAAAAGAATTGTAAAGTTTTGAAAATATAAAATCATATTGATAATATTGTGAATAGAGAATAATATTAATCTAACCATCCAAAGCTGAAATCAGTAGCCCTTTCCCTAGCTTCCTTGTCTGCTGCAGATTGTGTGAGCTATTCCAATTTCACCTCCTTGCTTTTTCTGTAAATTAATTCATTATAAAGAAAAACGAATTTGATCACTAAAAATGTTTAAAATAGTATGGATTTTAGTTTTATGCATTGATTCAATTTCTTTATTATGTTGCAAACTTAATGTTATTTTTAATTTTTGAAGTTTCATTTTGTTGAATTAGGACAAATAATGTGTATTGATAGATGTTAGGATCTAGGTAGCCGCTGGAGAACCGGGGGTTGGACCGGTTAGCGGTTCTCACTCGAAGGGTGGTGGTTAATCCGGTTAGGGATTAACACCGGGGTTTCAATACTACACAACCTGTCACAAACCCTTGAACTAGGTTCAAGTGCGGAAGGGGTTTGCTTTCAGGTTGAAGCAGCACACTTGTATAATAGGTAGGGCCGGTTTCGGATGATGAAGGTTTGAAGAATGGTGGGTCGGTTTCGGTAACCTGGTGGTTCGGTATGGATAATATAGAGTCAGTTTAGAGTAGTGTAGTTAAGTTAGTGTAAATCGGTTAGATAATGGAGCCGGCAGAAAGTAAATAACAAGACCGATGTTATGGATGTTCGGAGATAAAGCTCCTACGTCACCCCTTCCTCTCGAAACCGCGAGAAGGATATTCACTAAGGAATACAAATACAATCCGATCGAGACTTATTTCCTGCTCGATAACACTCTTACAATTTGTACCGGAATTGTAAGTTAAACACTTCAACTTTAACACTAGGCTTTCTAGAGAGAGGGCACACTGTTTTCACTTGTAAATTGAATGCTTGCTGTGTGTCGCACTTGTCCCGCATTTACTCTTCTTCAACTGCCCCCTTTTTATAGGTGAAATATGCCAACGGTCATATTTCACTACCTTGAATCTGATTGGCTGATCAGAGATGCAGAGGTTCAGTGATTCATTGATTCAGAACCTGCGGTCACCTTTCCAGACCTGACAGTCAACCTCAGACCTGGCAGTCTGTTCTTCCGGTATGTAACACAAACCTGCTGGGTTTGTCTTTTACTCAATGTAGGCACTGTCTGTTGGACAGTTGTCTGTACTTGGAAGATCTCCTTTCTGACTTATCCCAAAGTGGAAAGATCCGGCAGGACTGTCTTCTGCAGCCTGCAGACTTTCCTCAGACTTGTATGGATATGGAAGTGTTTAGTCTGTTCCTTTGGTATCATTCTCAGCAGATACCCGAATTGTCTTCTTGTACTGGTCGGTTATTTGACTTAACCGGATTGCTTCCGGTATGGGTGATATAACCGGACTTCTTCCGGTTATTCCTCTGCCTTGTGGCTGATCGGCTTGTTTGATGATTCCGGTTTTAAGCTTTGGCCGATCCTTTCTTTGTGCGGTAAGTATTCTTGGTCGGTTTACTAACTTGACCGGTTAGTTTTCTTTAGCCGGTTCTTTTGTTTGTCCGGTCCGGTTCCTTGTTCCTCCTGCATGGAAAGTTTATTTAAGTTAGGTTTATTTGAACCGGTCTGATTTTATCTAACAATTTCTCCCTTTTTGATTATTTTATTTAAAATTATCAAAATCATGTAAGATTGCAACCGTAGGCCGGTTGTTTTGTTTGTCCGGATTTTGTTGCTGACTTAGGAGAATTTTTCGAAAAATTTGAGAAAAATTTTGGAAAAGTCTTATCTTTTATCTTATCAATCGAAAAATTTGAGAAAATTTTTGGAAAAGTCTTATCTTTTATCTTATCAATTTCTCCCTTTTTGATTATTTTATTTAAAATTATCAAAACTAAGTATAGATGCAAAAGATGGTCGGTTTCAAAAATAGCTTTATATATATGATAGATAACCGAAAATAACATAATATATATATAAGAATACTAAGACAAGTAAAGGAAAGAGAGTCCCTATTCTGAGTCCGAGAAATCATATATGTTCCACTTCTTCTTCACCGGTTGCGGTCGACTGGCCGGTTCGGAGACTCGTTGTCTTGTAGACCGGGGCTGCAGTTGTTCTTCAACCTCCTCTTCGACTTGAGCAGCCTGCTGTGGTATACTCGTAATGACCGTTTCAGTGACCTCATTGAGCAGGTCGGCTATTTGAACTTTCTTTGAGGGTTCCCTCTTTCGCTTTGTCGGCACTGAAACGGAGGAGGCCACCTTTTCTTTTTGTTGCCTTCTGCGAATCCTTCCAGCCTTCGTCTTTCCCTCTCTAACCGCGCATCATCCTTCGCAGCCTGAGCGGCTGCTTTCTTTGTAAGTCCCGAGAACTTGTCCTCTGCCCTTCGAAGTCGCTCGGCTTCCTCTTCTTCTCCGGTAAGTTGGGATGATCGCGGTGCCTCCTTCTCTTTACTTCCTTCGGCGTCCAGCTCATCCTGGACCCTCTTAGCCGCTTAGGCATCAGCCTCTACCGCCGCGGCGTCCGCGTTCATCTTAGCCCTCAGCAGTTCGGTAACTTGTTCGGAAAGCGCCTTGAGTTCGGCCTCGAGACCCTCATTTTTCTTCTCGAGTTCGGAGACCCGTCCGAGTGTTGTGCCGACCAGGTCCTCAGCAACCTCCGCCAATCGTTGATCGGTCTCTCTTTCAAGCCGGTCAAAGTTTTCCTTTAACTCGGAGGTCGTATCCTCCAAAATTACGGTTCGCTTAAAATATTTACTGCGCAGAACTGCCTCTTCCTGTTGATCTTCGTCGATTTCTGAGAGCCGGTCCTGAGTTTTGTCCAAAAGATACCTTGTGGTGTCGGCGAACTTGAGTGCCGAGCAAACGATTCTTTGGAATCTCTCCTTGAATAGCTGAACCGCGGAGTTTTCAAACTCTTGAATACGTCTATCAATCCGTTCTGTTGTTGAGTCTTCAAACCTTTGAAGACGGCTCTCAACCCATTCCTTTGTGAAGTCTGATTCGGAGACTTCCGGTTGTATAAGTGGAGATTGCCCGGTGAGAAGAGGATCCGCCTTTTCATCGGATTCTTCTGATGCCGCATTCTCCCTTAGAGGTGTTGGACAGTGATCCGGACTCGTTTCGATCCGGGGAGCTGTATAGACCGGTATTTCTCTTTGACTGTACATTGCCTCTAGCCGGTCAATTTCTTGAATAAGGTCTCCTTTGGCTTTTTCAAGCCTTTCTAACACCCGCGGTGTTAATGTGTCTTCCGGTCCCACCTCTTCGAACTTCTCCGTAATCTTCCGGATGCGTGTGATTAGCTTCCGTAGTTGTACCTGTGGTTTTAAGAGGTAGGTTCGATGTAATACCTCTTCAATTGTATTGGATTTTGTGAGATTCATGATCACGTCCTCCACTTCCTTCAGTCTTTGTATGCATTCCATGTCTGTGTAGCCCGGTAGGATTTGCCTATACGGTTTGCCGAACCGGTGCTCGTGCCATTCCAGGTATAACTCCTCAATCGACTCGGCTCGCTCTTTGGCGCCCTTTAGGAGTTTCAGAGTTACCCTATCGGCCTCTGCTTCTTCGGCCTCCTCATTATCTTTGTCGCCGCCTTCATCACCGGCTTCTTCACCACCTTCTTCACCATCCTCTTCACCACCCTCGGTGGTCTCAGGGTTGGTGTCAGGTCCGGCATTATTGGGGCTCTGGTCCGAATGTTCTTCTTCGTTGGCCGATCTTTCGCCATCGGTCTTCTCTGTATCGGTTCTTTTAGAATGGGAAGCCGACTCTTCATCCTCCGTCTGCTGCGGTGGTTCCGAGAAAGTTACTTTCTCTTTTCCTTTGCTTTCGGCCTTTTCTTTGGCTGGGGCCGCTTTCTTGCTGGTCGCCTTCTTTCGGCCACCTGTGGAACCGGGGGCCGGCTTCTTCCTTTCCAGGAATTGTTTGGACCGTATCAGGCTTCGAGAGGAGATGGTGATGCCGGGACCGATGTTGATATTGTGATGAATGAAGATCTTGCCGAGAGGAACGGCGTATCCCCAAGACCGGTTTGAGTCCGTTTTCACCATATCCATTAAGTTGTTGAACACCGCTTTTGCCCAGTTGACCTTTGTGCCCTCTATCAGGCCGACCAGCATCCTGATTTTGTCCTTTGTTAAGCTGCTATAGTTTCCTCCCCGTGCTAGAATCGCTCGTGCAAATATGTCACAAATTGGAATATACTCCGGTTTCAACGTTGATTTGCTACCGGATACTTTTATCGGCTCCTTAGTCGCCGAGAGTATCTGGCATGCTGCCTCAAAGGTTTTGAGCTCGATGTCCGCCGTTGCATCCTGGTCGGCCGTTGGAAGACACGGGCTCTTAGCCACCGATGCCTCGGTGAGCTCTATTTCAATACCGCATACAGTTGCGGTGATCTTTTTGTCAGAGATGGTTGCGGTATCGAAGAATTCCGTAACCGCATCCTTATAAAGAACATGAGGGCCGCCGAGAAAGTACTCCAGACCGGTTTCGGCTACCCGGTCAATAACCTCCTTTGCCTCGCGCGTGCCTTTCTGTCGGATTTCCTCGAAATCCACCTGGGTCAAGTGCTTAAACAAGGCCGAATCGCGTCCCATCTTAGAGAGTTTGGGAAAGTTTGAGAGATAACCGCTTCAGAAAGTTTGAGAGCTTAGAGAGAGAAAGTAATATCGCGTGAGAATGAAATAAAATGACCGAGAGTCCCTTTTATAGATGCGGTTTGGAAACCCAACCGTCCCATCAACATTGGGCGGGAAATTTCCCTCCAAGCTGAAAGGAGCGCCAAACCATGGGCGGGAGTAAAAAGCCGCCAATCCGTGGGCGGTGAACCAGGGGGCTGGAGTTTTGGGCGGGAAATTTCCCTCCAAAAGTTTTGCTTTCGCCATTAATGACGCAACCCTCTTTCGAGACCGATTGAGGTTCCGGTTTCTAAGTTTAACCTAGTATTTAGAGTGAGTAGAGTTTTTGCCATCTTTTGAGTTTAAGCGGATTTTCTTTGAAGCCGGAAAGGAAAGCGGTTGTTTTGATAATGTTAATCAGTTACTTAGATATTTTAGATGTTAAGAGAACTCGTTCATTTAAACTGAAATGAGATTGTATTGAAGAAACATTGCAGAAAGAAGACCGACTGATAAATCGGTATTGAAATAAGCATACATAAGCAATGAAAAGGTACAGCCTATGGAAAATACATTCTGGAAATCCTTTCCACCACCGAATCCTTGTCAAGGATGTTCGAGGAGGAGGCCGGTGTGCTTGGTCCAAACTCTGACCGGTACCCGAGAATTATCTTACTTATATGTGGTGCATAACCGAGACCTTTCTTGGTCAGCACCATATTCTTCAGGTTTTCGAATATGACCGTTGACCAGTTGATGGTCGTCCTGCCAATAATATGAGTCATTATATTATAGGTATTTCTAGAGTACCGTTGATTCGGTGACTGACATAGGATCGATCGAGTCACGATCTCGAGAAGAAGTTGACCGTGACTAGCGAGTTGGGTTTTTGGCCCATAGTGTTCCACCGGATAAATGGTGGCCGAGAGGTACAGTGCGTGCTCAAATCCCGCAAGGTCCTCTATTGTTGGAAAGTCAGAGAATCCTTCCGTGGGTAGACCGAATAGTGAAGCAAATTCGGCTTCATCAATCCAGAAGGTGTGGTCTCTGATGGTATAGACGATATAATTTCCCCTGATGCAGGCGCTTCGAAAGAAGGCCTTGACATCTTCCAAGAGAATGAGACCGGCCTCTTCGAGGAAGGGTCGAAGACCGGTTGCAGTTAGAGATTGAAACATAACCTCCTTTTCAAGATTTCCATCCCACTCTTCCATACAGGAGTGGAAGTCAACGCTCAAAAAGTTTCCCAAAGTTCGGCTCGGCATGATTACGGTATTGAGAGAGATGGAATTCAAAGGATTTCAGAAGTTTTTTATGCTTTAGGATGTGGTAAGTTGATTAGAAGATGGCTCCTTATATAGGATCGGTTTTGGAGGGAAAACATAACCATTGATTGTGAGTTTTGTTTTATTAGACAAAAGAATCTTTATGTTTCCAAGGTGCATGGGGAAGAGGCAGATTGCGGAGCCCGAGGTAGGTATTAGTTGAGAAGTAACCAAGTTAGTTGGATATTAAATGTTCAGGTGGTTGGGAGTTATCTCATTAATTAGGGATTCCTTTTTCATTAATGGCACTAACATAACCGAGATTAATCAATGGAGACCAAAAGTAACATAAGATAGTGCCGAAAGGCATGAGTAATAATGAAGACAGCATAAAATCAAAAGGAACATAAGTGAATCCGAAAGAAACATGGGTCAAGCCGAAACGATCAAAGATAGGTTAAATAAGAATACACCCGGTGCATGAAGCAAAACGACCGGGTGCAGGAAGGAGTGACTCAGTGTTCATGAGAGTTGACGACACCGTTGCGGTTATTGCGGCGGTTTCTTCTCCTCCAAGCTCTCTCGAACCGCTCATAAAAGGAGTCGGTTACTTCTTTAGTCAGAACCTGGGCTTGGTTCAAACCTTCTCCGGGACAGGTTGGAACACCAAGCTCCACAAGAAGACAGCTTAGTTGGGGGATGAAACCGACTGATCGGATGCCAACCATCCAGATAAGGACGTCAAACAGCACCCTGGACCAGTTCACCGGTGTACCGGTGATTATAGCCGCCATCATGTTGAAGGTCGAGGTACTGTAGGTATTTGTGACATCCTTTCCGAAGATGCTCTTACCGATCACATCATTGAGGAGCTGATATTCATCTCTCAAGTGCGATTTTGTACCGTGATCCTCAACCGGTTCGTCAGACCGTGCGAGGGCGATGGAGATTTCGGCCTTTATGTCGGCTGGAACATCTAGATCTGTCAACCCGTGCTTTGGCAGGCTAAAGCACCGCGCGAAGTCCCTCTCGGTGAAGTCAAAGATGATACCTCCCACTTTAGATTGAATGTGAGTTTCAAAGTGGGGGGTCCCTCTGAACACCCTGGCGTGATAGAAGAACTCTAGAATGGATTCAGGATAGATGGTGTGTTTGTCGTCCAGGAAGTACCGAAGACCGGTTTCCTCTAGAGATTTGATTATCTTATACACCTCATAGTGCTCTGTGTTTGAACAGGATTGAAAATCAACCTGAAGGATGTTGGGAAACTGAGACATTTTTGCCTTAGTGAGAGGATGATCTTTTGTCTTGTGAATGTTTTGGTGAATGTTTGATTTACTTAAATATTAGTTTAGGGATTATCCTATTGTCCAGGTATTAAATAGGATGATATCTATTAACTGCAGGATAAATATGTATTGCATGAAATAGGTATGTTTGCAGTATAGGGTGTTGGTCATAGGCCTGGACTATGAAAGATATCAACAGATCTTCACGTCTTTTTAGGTGCGACCAGTTTACTTTGAAAGGGCAATGTTTCAGAACAGATATCTTCAAACACTTATAATTATTCCACTTCTATTTGAAATTCAAATAATCTAAGATAACCTGCTTCCGAACCGGTCAGTCATCAGTTGTTCATCCCGATGCGGTTATTTGGTGCATGCACCAAGTAGCCGGTCGGTTTACTCTATCTGATGAGCTAGGAGGTTCTTCCATAGGTATCTTGAAGATTTGAGATTCAACAGCTTAGGAAGAACTACCGATTTTATCTGTCCGAACCGGTTTCCCTTTAAGCATCCTTAGGAAGGATCTGACTAATGTCGGTTAAACAAAGAGTAAGTCTGAATTGAGAGAACTTAGCTTCTTGTAGAGGCTTTGTGAAGATATCGGCTACTTGTTGGTCGGTCGATACGTATTCCAGCCGGATATGCTTCAACGTGACATGTTCCCGGATGAAGTGATGCTGTATGTCAATGTGCTTGGTCCTAGAGTGGAGAACCGGATTGTAAGTAATTGCTATGGCGCTCGTGTTGTCACAGAAGATCGGGGACTCTTCGGCTGTGACACCGAAGTCCTTCAGTTGTTGTTGTATCCAAAGTAATTGTGAACAACAACTTCCGGCCGCCAGGTATTCAGCTTCTGCAGTGGATGTGGCCACCGATGTCTGTTTCTTGTTGTGCCATGAGACAAGCCGGTCACCTAGGAACTGACATATTCCACTAGTACTTTTTCTGTCGATCTTACAGCCTACATAGTCTGCATCTGAGTAACTTGTTAGATTAAAGGACGAGTCCTTTGGGTACCATAGACCGACATCAGGTGTGCCCTTTAAATACTTCAATATCCTCTTTGCGGCTGTATATTGGGATTGTTTTGGATTTGCTTGAAATCTCCCACACACACCGACTGCAAACAGAATGTTCGGTCTACTTGCTGTCAAGTATAGGAGAGAACCGATGATGCCCCAGTATGCGATCTGGTCTACCGATTGGCCCTCATCATCTCTGTCCAATTTAATTGATGAGCTCATTGGAGTAGCCGCTGATGAGCATGTGTCCATTCCAAACTTCTTTAGTAGCTCCTTGGTGTACTTAGGTTGGCTAATGAATGTTCCTTCTTTGAGTTGTTTAACCTGAAGACCTAGGAAGAAGCTTAATTCTCCCATCATACTCATTTCAAACTTGTCAGTCATCATTTTTGAAAATTTATCACATAGCTTAGGATCGGTGGAACCGAAAATGATATCATCTACATAGATTTGAACAAGTAGGATATGTTCCTTTTTTCAAATTAAACAATGTTTTATCCACCGAACCGATGGTGAAATCATGTTGTAATAGAAATGCGGTTAGTGTATCATACTAGGCTCTAGGTGCTTGCTTTAGACCGTATAAAGCCTTATTTAATCGGTATACATGGTTTGGAAATGCAGCACTCTTGAAACCGGGTGGTTGTTCAACATACACCTCTTCACGTAGGTCACCGTTCAAGAATGCACTTTTAACATCCATTTGAAAAACCTTAAAGTTTTTGAAAGCGGCAAAAGCTAGAAAAATTCTAATGGCTTCAATCCTAACTACAGGGGCAAATGACTCTTCAAAATCAATGCCTTCTTCCTGTTTGTAGCCTTGTGCCACTAATCTGGCTTTGTTCCTCGTGACCAAACCGTCCTCATTGAGTTTGTTTCTAAATACCCATCTTGTTCCTATGACCGATTGATCCTTCGGTCTAGGGACTAGGTACCAGACTTTACTACTCTCGAACTGGTTTAGCTCTTCTTGCATTCCCAAGATCCAATCCGGATCTGACAATGATTCATCTATTCTTTTCGGCTCAATCTGGGATATAAAAGCGGAGTTAAAGTATCCTTCCAGAAGTTGACTCCTAGTTCGAACAGGTTTTGAAGGGTCACCTATAATTTGCTCAGGAGGATGTTTACTGTTTCTTCTGAGATTCAGTTCCGGGATGTCTACCAAATTACCGTTTACTTGATCAAGGCTAGACATGTCGGTAGGCTGAACAAGATTGTCAGACCGAACGACTTCCTCGGATTGGACCGAAGTGTCAGCTTCCTGTTGTGGAACAGTTTGATCCGGCTGGGTTTCAATGTTACCCATTTGGTCATGGACAAACCGCCTGAAGACCGGAGTCTCATCTTCACTATCAGAATGAATATTGTTATTTTCCAATCTGTTGTGTAGATCAAAGCATGAAGCAGTATTACTTTCAACCGATTCATCGAAAACAACGTGAATTGTTTCCTCCATGGTTGCCGTTCTATTATTATACACTCTGTATGCTTTACTTACTGCCGAGTATCCTAGCATGATTCCGGTATCGGTTTTTGCATCAAAAGCAGTGAGTTGGTTTTTACCATTTATATGTATATAACACTTACAACCGAAAATCTTGAGGTACTTAATTTTGGGAACCCTGTTAAAGTAAACCTCATACGGTGTTTTGTTGTGAAACTTATTTATTAAGGACCGGTTTTGTGTATAGCATGCAGTGTTGATAGCCTCAGCCCAAAATTTCTGAGCAATGCCGGAATCCGCTATCATGGACCGTGCGGCTTCCTTGAGAGTCCGGTTTCTTCTCTCGGCCAGGCCATTTTGTTGAGGAGTCCTAGCACTAGACAACTCGTGTCTAATACCGGATTCATCAAGATATGCAGTTAATGTACTATTGGTAAATTCGGTACCTCGATCACTTCGAATGCTATTAATGCGAGTTGATTTTTCATTTTGTAGGCGCTTAAGAAGTGTAATCAGGTTTGATACCGTTTCACGTTTAGATGGTAAGAATATTACCCATGTAAATCTAGAATAGTCATCAATAACTACCATGGTGTAGAGCATACCTCCTAGGCTAATGACCTGAATCGGTCCAAATAAATCCATGTGAAGAAGATCTAAGCATCGACTAGATTGGATATTTCCTTTACTCTTAAAGGTTGACCTAGTTTGTTTACCAATTTGACATGCTGAGCAAACCTTATCTTGATTAAATACTATATCAGGAATGCCCTCAACTAGCTTTTTACCGCGAATGTAGTTTAAGGTTTTCATGTTTAGATGGTTTAGTCTCTTATGCCACAACCAGGTTTGATCAGTCTTAGCTATCATGCATATAGGATGTTCTACTCTAGTTTTCCAGTCTACCTTGTAATGTTACCTATCCTATTTCCGGTTAGCAGTACAATACCTTGAGAGTTCTTAACTAAGCATGCATGTTTAAGAAATTCTACCGTGTATCCAGCATCACACATCTGACTATTGCTAAGTAGGTTAAAACGTAGGTTTTCCACTAGAAGTACATTATCAATAGTTAGGTTACCATGGACAATCTTACCCTTGCCCACAGTTCTACCTTTTGAGTTGTCACCGAAGGTGATTAGAGCACCGGTTACTGTTCTGATATCGGCTAGCAAATTGCTGTTTCCGGTCATGTGCCTGGAGCAGCCGCTATCCAAGAACCATTCAGAGTTTCCTAGCCGTTTCTTTGGATCCTGTAAAATGTACATATTTACAACTATTTGGTACCCACATTTACTTGGGTCCACATGCGATTAGTCCCTTCGTTATCCAAACCTTGACAACCCGGACAGCCTTCTTTGCTAAGGTTTTAACCGTCCTTTTGGCACTCGGTCTCGTGTATCTCGGTTTTTCTACAAAAGTCCTAAGTGGTGGGGGTCTTTGGTTTGGTGATCTTGAGTTTGACATATTCGGTTCAAACTCAAGAGTCGGTTGGACCAACATAATCGTATTTTAGCTTTTCTTCCCTATAATATGCGGTCATCTCTTCTTCAGCGGTCCAGGAGCTTTTAATGAATTTTATAAGGGGAAGGTTACTTCTTGTAAACCTTACTTTTTCTACGGGTTTTCGGTCTTTAGAGCTATCCTCTGTGTATCCTAGGCCAAACTTGCAACGAGGATGTCTGTAATGACTACACATTTTCTTTACTATATCACTAGATCTCTTATATGCGGCCATCTTATATTGAAGTCGGGCATTTTCTTCCTCGGTTAGTTCTCTAGCCGGTTCACTAGATTGTTCGGTCTTAGAATCTAACTCGGTTTCTAAAGTGTGGGTATCATCAGGTTTTACTACCTCCGGTTCGGTTATAATGGGTTCTTTTGGTTCTGTCGGAATGGGTGTTATAGGATCGGTTCTAATGTGAGTTCACAAGGAGAGTCAAATATCTGTTCCTCATTTGCCATGAGGCATGTGAGTTCATCATCGCTGTCACTATGAGCCCATAAACTTCCTCCATCGTCGGCTATCAGTGCTTTCGGTACCTCACTTCCTTCACCGGTTTGTTGATAGTTGTTCCGATTATTTTGGTAGTCCGGTTTCTGGGTATCCCTCCTCGGTTTCCTGCATTCCCACTTAAAATGTCCCAAACAGTTACAGTTATAACATCTTACATTGGATTTATCACCATAGTAGTTGTTTGTCGGTTGGCTTCTTTTCATGAACATCCCAAACTTCTATGCAAGCATTGCCATGGCATCCTCGGTGAACTGTTCGGCGGTTCTGATTGGTACAGGTGCACGAGCCGGTGCCGGTGCAGGTGCAAGTGCAATGTCAACCGGTTCTGTAGATCTGATTAGTGCTCTGGTTGATGTTGAGGCCGAGACTTCTTCTTCGGTCCTAGATCTCATTTCGAACTCATATGCCTTAAGATCTTCGAATACATCATGTAGTTTCATCTTACGTAGGCTCTTTGATTCCCTCATTACCATTGTTTTTATGTCCCAAGTACTTGGAAGAGATCTTAAGGCTTTCATAATGACCTCTTTGTTGTCATACTTCTTGCCCAGAGTTGCTAACTCATCTAACACACCAGTGAACCGGTCACTGTATTCCTTCATAATTTCTCCTGGTTTCATTTTGATGCTTTCAAACTTCTGTGTAGCCACCATTATCTTGTTCTCCTTTGTTTTTTCATTTCCTTCAAAGATCTGGATAACCGTGTTCCATGTATCCTTTGCAGTTTTGCAGTCTCTGATCTTGCAGTATGTGTTTCTGTCCACACTGTTGGAGATCCGGTTTCTAGCATGATTATCCAGGTTGTTTCTTCTCCTATCTTCAGCCGTCCATTCCTTTCTGTCCTTATCAATGAATATCGGTCCTTCGGTTAGAATGGACTCCATTTCATCATCCAAGGTGATTAAGTGCAGGTGAATGCGTGCCTTCCAGTTGGCAAAGTCATCACCTTCTAGCATTGGAGGCCTATCTTGAAACATGCTTGCTTGAGTATTGAAACTAACTGCTCTGATACCAATTGTTAGGATCTAGGTAGCCGTTGGAGGACCGGGGGTTGGACCGGTTAGCGGTTCTCACTCGAAGGGTGGTGGTTAATCCGGTTAGGGATTAACACCGGGGTTTCAATACTACACAACCTGTCACAAACCCTTGAACTAGGTTCAAGTGCGGAAGGGGTTTGCTTTCAGGTTGAAGCAGCACACTTGTATAATAGGCAGGGCCGGTTTCGGATGATGAAGGTTTGAAGAATGGTGGGTCGGTTTCGGTAACCTGGTGGTTCGGTATGGATAATATAGAGTCAGTTTAGAGTA